>NC_079435.1:62459359-62654359 GCF_903798145.1 Danio aesculapii | reverse complement strand
ACTGAGAGATGAGCAGATCCTACATCTGACTCAAGGCATCACACAGACATATACACACACATTCACATTTAAACACACACTCAATCACACACACACACACACGCACGCACGCACGCGCACACACACACACACACACACACACACACACACACACTCCACCGTTAATGAGAGATGAGCAATGAGAACCCACATCTAATTCAAGTCATCACACACACACACACATGCACGCACATTCACACACGCACATTCACACACATATACAAACACACACACATACACATTCATACACAACCAAACAAACACACTCCCACAAACACATTCACACGCAAACAAAATGTACAAATTCATACACACTCACACACAAACAATCATACACATACACAAACACACATAAACACTCAAACACACATGCACAACTCATACACACTCATCCACAAACACACAGGCACACATTTATATAAACACACACACACACACACACACACAAACAATCATACACAAACACTCAAACACACATGCACAAACTCATACACACTCATCCACAAACAAACAGGCACACATTTATATAAACACACACACACACACTCACCGACTTGGTCCTGGATGTCGTCAGCAACGCCCGGCACTTTGTACAGCAGGCCGAGAGACTGGTTCATGCGCTCCTCGATCACACGCAGATGGGTCAACACCTGAGGTCAGAGGTCACTCACTTTAATCCAAAACACATGCTCTGCTCTCCTTTATCAACATTAAACACTAGTCTCAAGCATGTAACCTACACAGGGAGCTCCCTACATAGACAACACGCACATAACTCACAACCACTCAGTAAAGTTTGACTGCAAGTGTCTTTAATCTTCAAATCTCAACACATAAATAAAGAATAACAAACACACACACACACACACACACACACACACACACACACACGCACACACACGAGCCAAAAATAAAGAGAGAAAGCTCTAGAAGCAGCAGCAATCCTGATGTAAGATTAAATATATATGAGAGAGCTTATTAAACATTTACATCAGATATTATATTCACAGCCCAAACACACAGAAATTTAGCCTGTCGTCAGCTCTCGCCAGTCCCGTCATTCTGAACACAACCGTAATACCATCAACTAATAATGAAATTACACGTGGATATCGCCGACAGCAGTTTTTACTCCGTATTTAATTGTGTCCATCACATATCAAATGTTTTAGGCAAAAGGTTTCTATATATATATATTAGGTGAGCTGCTATGGTCAAACATTAATTCAGTGTTAAGGCTCGTGCACGCTTTTGCTCACGGTTTCTGTCGACGTTTAACGCCTCGTGACTAAATAAAGTGCACCAATGTGTGCACACCAGCCAAGGTTATAATCGTTTGGGATTTTTCATTAGTTTCTGTTTCGTTTTGACGTTTTGTTTTCAAATTTAGTGCATTTTAATTAGTTTTAGAGGCAGATTTACTAGTTTTTATTAGTTTCTATATTTTAAAATGACTCAGTTTTAGTTTAGTTTTCATTAGTTTCAGTATTAGTTTTAGTTTTATTTTTCTAAATGAGGATATTTGTTAGGTGCAAGGCTCAAAATCATCAGAATAAATATTGTATAATAATAACTCAGGACACATGACCACTATCATCTACCACTATCGTCTACCCATCCTCAAACTCAAATACAGCAGCCCACAACACAGCAGCCTTAAGTACAATATGTGTGAGGCTGATTCTGGGGTTACATACACAGTAGTGATGGGAAGTTCAGATATTTATCGCGGATGTTAGGACTCAACATTATGTAGTCAGCAATATTAATTTCAGTCAGTTAAACATCAGCATGATCTGAAAAATGTCTTATAGTATATTTTTGCAGCCCAACTGAAGCATGATTCTCCTATTTAAACTCCATTACGACTGTCTGTTATGAAATAAACCTATGTTTTTCACCAGATCCTCTTATTTAAGCCCTCAGTTTACCCGCGGTGCTGTTGTTGAAGTTTAGTTCAGTCACAGCAGGCTGTCATGTACTGTTTGTGCTCGGTTCACTGAATCACGCATGCGTAGTATTATCTGTTCACCAGCACATGTTCACAGCAGATAAACAAGAATGTTCACTGAGCATGTTTCTAAATATCTGCACACATATTCTGGTGTTTTTATGCTTTAGAAGAGTCCAAACTGACACACAGCAGCTTTAATAGTATTTAACCACACGTTTCGTCATTTTTACTGTTGATCATCAGCTGCAGTGCAAATAAGCTTAGGTTCTGGCTTTTACATTGAGTATAGTGTGTGTGTGTGAGACCCTTGCACACTTATCTAAGCCCCCTCAGCTGTCAGAACACAGTAAACACTTACTCTACTCGCTGTTTTACTCTACTCAACTCCATATAAAAGACAGAAACTCTTCAGCACAGGCCGATCTAAAAGGGTAATGCTGACAACTGATGATCAACAGTTGAAATGACCCATTGTCCCTCTTCCCAACAGGAAAAAACACCAACGTTTAAGAATGCATGATTATAAATCGTCATGGCCTTGAAATCAATAAAAATGTCCATATAATGGAAGTCAAAACAGCCCCCAACATAACCAAAGGGGAGTCAATTTAAACCACACACAAGAGTTAAAGACACTTAATATAAGGTGAGACCGTTAATGCATTACCAAAGTTAACCATTGGAACTGTGTCAACTTGTTTATGTTGACCTGAGTTCAGGATTGTTTGGTACAGAGCTGATGAATTATTCATAGTGTGTTTGTGAAGGGCAGAGTGTGTGTAATGTGCTGCTGATTCTTGTACCTGAGGCCGGATCTGTGCTGCTTTCTTTGGGTCCACCATGCGCACGTGTTCGAAGTGTTTGAGTGTGTGTTGACGGTCCTTCTGCTCGGCACGAACATACTTCTTCAGGAGACTGAACACATGACGCGGCTGCAGAGAGAAAAACACACCTTAGAGAACATTCAGCACTCTCTTCACACACATTTACTGCTGGATCAGGACTGAGAATGTGTGTGAGAAATGATTTCATCAGATCTCTCTGTGGAAGCTTTATTCAGTTGATCAAAATAATACACAGTTGAAGATAGAATTTTAGCCCCACTTTGAATCTTTTTAAATATTTCCCAAATGATGTTGAACAGATTCAGGAAATGTTCACAGTATGTCTGATAATATTTATTCTTCTGGAGAAAGTCTTATTTGTTTTATTTTGGCTAGAATAAAAGCAGTTCTTAATTTTTTAAAAACTATTTAAGGTCAATATTATTAGCCCCTTTAAGCTATATTTTTCTCGATAGTCTACAGAACAAACCATCATTATATAATAACTTGCCTAATTACCCTAACCTGCCTAGTTACCCTAATTAACCTAGTTAAGACTTTAAATGTGACTTTAAGCTGAATACTAGTGTCTTGAAGAATATCTAGTCTAATATTATTTACTGTCATCATGACAAAGAGAAAAGAAATCAGTTATTAGAGATGAGTTATTAACACTATTATGATTAGAGATGTGTTGGAGAAATCTGCTCTCTGTTAAACAGAAATTGGGGAACAAAATAAAACAGGGGGGCTAATAATTCAGGGGGGCTTTGCATCTCACAATTGCAACTTTGCATATAACAATTCTGACTTTGCATTTTGCACTTCCAACTTCTAGCATCTTTCTGATTTTGCATCCCGCAATTTAAACTTTGCATCTCAAAATTTCAAATTTACATATAAAAATTATTCTGCATCCCATAATTTCCACTTTTCATGTAACAATTCTAAGTTTACACTTTGCAATTCTGATTTTGCATCTCACAAATTCCATATTTGCATCCAACAACTTCTCCTTAGTTTGCATATAAAATTGGTACTTTACTCTTTGCAGTTCTGGCTTTGAATCTTGTAATTCCAGGAATTCATGAAGCTCTTTTGACTTTGCTTCATCTGTGTAAATCCACATTTGTCTCTTGAAATTCCAACTTTCCAACTTTTATATCATGTAATTTTGAGTTTTCATCTCACGAGTCTGAAGTAACATTTTGCAAATCTAGGTTTGCATCTCATAATTTTGACATTGCATTTAACAACTCTGAATTCACACCTTGCAATTCTGACTTCACGTTTTACAATTTAAATTTAGCATCTCGCAGTTCAGATCTTTCACCTGTGAAAACATTTGTCTCCTGAAATTCATGCAAGTTTTAATTTTCATTTCACAAATCTGAGTTTATAGGTCTCAATTCAGATGTTTTTTTTTCTCAAGCATCCTGATATGTGATGTGTTGTGTACCCGTGGTGGATCGGCCTGCAGGGCAGACAGGTAGCTCTCAAGGGCGAGGCGGCGGCGGTCATTCAGCAGAGCCTCCACCCGTGCCATGTGTGTCTCCACCAGTTGCTGACGCTCGCTGGCCGACTCCTGTTCTAGAGCCTCCACCTTTTCCTGGAAGTGCTGCAAACACACACACACACACCCCTAAAATGAGGCCCTGTCCACACGAACATGAGTATTTTCAGTTTTTTCATGGGTATTTTAACTGTTTGTCCGCACAAAAGCGCAGTGTCAGGTGACTGAAGACGAACCTTCTGTAAACTCTGAACAGGGTGAGGATTTTCCAAAACTCCAGGGTCGTGTGAACACTAAAGCTTTTGACTCATGATATCAGTGTGTGATGTTTTCTCCTTTCTGATTGGCCGATGCGGCTGGGTCAAATCACAGAAGATGTAAATGAGGCAAACTCTAAACGTTCGCAGCAAACGCATCCCATATTTCATGTCGTTCGCCTGCGGGACGGTAATCCACCTCTGTTCTCATGTTTGCATTGATTTGTGTGCAATTTACTAATTCAAATACTTAATACCTCATGTGGCGTGAACCCAGCATAAATGTCATTATCGCCCCCTGCTGGTCTGACGTGCTCTTAACATACATCACAGTGCATTATATTTAACGAAAGCAGGGAAAACCCCATTTATGTGGACATATCCTAAACCTAGTGAAAAAAAAACATCCTCCAATAAGAATCCAAATTTCCGCCAAGGTTTTCAGTCATTCGGGGTGTTTTAAAGTCTTGAAATTGTTTTATTTTACTTTATATAATTAGCTCAAATATCTATGATTTGTTTATATTAGTATGATCATTACATAAATGAATAGTTATTATTAAATTGCTGATAAAATTGTGTTTTTAAAGTTAGTTGAATTGTAAGAAATACCATTATTGCAACACTCAACAACAGTATTGTATATCGCATATTTTTCCAGCATCGTGCAGCTCTATTTTTTATTATATATAATTATTTTTATAGGGGTTTTCACCTTTATTGACAGGAGAGTGTAGATTTACAGACAGGAAAGTATGGGGAGCAGAGATAGGTGAAGTATCGGTAGAGGACCTCGAGCCGGGAATCGAACTCAGGTCACTGCGAGACCCTGGGTGCTATGTGTCGACGCACTAACCACTAGGCCAGGGGTCACCTATCACAGTCCTGGAGGGCCGGTGTCCCTGCAGGGTTTAGCTCCAACTTGCCTCAACACACCTGCCTGATTGTTTCAAGAATACCCAGTAAGACCTTGATTAGCTTGTTCAGGTGTGTTTGATTAGGGTTGGAGCTAAAATCTCCAGGAACAAGTTTGGTGACCCCTGCACTAGGCTATTAACGCCGACATGCAGCTCTGTTTTTAAGGACTCTGACCTGGATCACAGCCTTCTTGTCGTTGCGTGGTAAACTCTTGGCCTGCCTCTCGGCCTCTTCCCATTCCCTCATCACCTATAAAACAAACAACACAACATCCACATGTTCAGAATCACCTTTACTGTAGTCAATACTGAAGCACTGTGATGACAGACTTTGGCTTAGGAGTGTGCTGGAAACACTGCAAAGTCCACTAATGCATCCCATCACACACACTTATATCTGATCATCATCTGTGAAACACTAAATCACATCTTGCATACTGATGAAGTACATATGTACAGACTTTATGACTAATTGAGGCCATGCCCACACTAATACATTTTAAAAGCACATGTTTTTCCTCTCCGTTTCGTCTGTCCATCCGACCACACTGAGTTGGCGTTTTTAGTAAACACAAGAACATCTTTTTAAAACCGCTGTCTAAAGTAGATGGATGCAAACATACTGCAGCATTTTGGTTTTGCAGTTTGGACTGTGAAAAATTGACCCTTTGGAAAACGATAGGGCATTTTAGTCATGTGACATAGTCATGTGACCAATTCGGCTAACATGGTGGAGGACACTGTACAGCAGATGTTTTATTAAAGATGAATGTGAGTGTGTAGATGCTCCATATTGGCTATCTTCAGCGGATAGGGAATGCTTACTGGAGCTGTTGTTCAGATCAGTTAATATTTCATAGAGATGGAAAGTAAATAAGCAACAGGCGTATATATGATGCAGATAAAAGCGTTATAGGTGTGTGTGTGCATGCGCAGTACATCAACCAAAGCCTTTTCAGTCCTCTTAGTGTGGATGATGGAAAGAATTGAAAAGAAAAGTGTGGACATGGGAGAGCAGCAGGGTGGCGCAGTGGGTAGCGCTGTCGCCTAACAGCAAGAAGGTCGTTGGTTCGAGCCTCAGCTGGGTCATTGGCATTTCTGTGTGGAGTTTGCATGTTCTCCCCGTGTTGACGTGGGTTTCCTCCGGGTTCTTTGGTGTCCCCCACAGTCCAAACACATGCGCTATGGGGGAATTGGGAAAGCCACATTTTCCGTAGTGTATGTGTGTGAATGAGAGTGTATGGGTGTTTCCCAGAGATGGGTTGCAGCTGGAAGGGAATCCACAGCGTAAAACACGTGCTGGATGAGTTGGCGGTTCATTCCGCTGTGGTGACCCCTGATTAATAAAGGGACTAAGCCGAAATGAAAATGAATGAGTGTGGACATGGAGCGTTTTTAGGAGCAACATAGAGAGTAGACGTAGCCTGATTTGGTACCTGAGACATGCGCTCGCGGTGTTTGGTCTCCAGACTCTCTTTGGCCTTCAGAAAGTGAGCGTGTTCGTTCTCATCCGCCGGCGTCTCCAGATATTGGTCCACTGCATCCGGAGGGCTGGAGGATGGAGTTGGCACTGTGGATACACACACACACACACACACTTATTACAGGACACGAGAAGAGCAGATGATCTAGAGCAGATCACAGTTAGACAATAATAGCCTAATAAAAAAAGACGAAAACAACAAAATGATTAAAAAAATGATTAAAGTAATTAAAATCTGGAAACGAATGATTCATGATTCCTCAAAGATTCTACAAAAACAAAAAAAAGCATCAGAAACTGCATCTTTTCCTTGATCTAATCATTTAGGATCATGAAAGTCTCTGTATGATGTCAGTTTGTTCATAACACAACATAATATAAAACTGTTGTAGACGTATCAAGTCTAACGAAGAACAGATGAAGAGAGAAGTGGAAGGTTTGTAGAGCATGTAACCTGCGTTAGTGATTTTATGCATGCAAATGAAAGACACTAACTCACACACACAGACACACACACACTAACACACACACACACACACACACTCCAGTCCAAGAAATTAGTTGAAGAATCAGAAATTTTGGGTTAATCAGCAGCCAAAAGCAAACTCAGTCGATTAGAGAAGACGGTGAGCTTTAACACGCTTGAAGACACACGCCAGAAACACAGAGAATAACTAATCCAAAGTCAATCCACTCGCATTTATGACTGACCCTCTGAGAAACACAAAAGAAGACGTTTAGCAGAGTGTTTACGCTGCTCTTTACGTTTGTTTTGAGAACGAAAAAACAAATATATGTAAATAAACGTATCATGACTCACATGATAATTACTAATGAAAATAAAAAAGGATATTTACATAATAATTTACAGAATAATGTTTTTATATTTTAAATAATCCAGCCAGGAACTAAAAATGTATATACATATACAAACACAAATATTTTTGTGTGTGATTTGCATATATTACCATTAGTGTTGGGATTAATCAAAACATTTAAACATGCATCTTTTTAAATAATATATGTATGTCCACTGTGTATAATTATTATGTACAGCTGAAATCATAGTTAGCCCACCTTTTTTAAATATTTCCCAAATGATGTTGAACAGATTCAGGAAATGTTCACAGTATGTCTGATAATATTTTTTCTTCTGGAGAAAGTCTTATTTGTTTTATTTCAGCTAGAATAAAAGCAGTTTTTAATTTTTTTATAAACCATTTTAAAGTCAATATTATTAGCCCCTTAAAGCTATATTTTTTCATGATAGTCGACAGAACAAACCATCGTAATTATAATAATTCAGAGGGGATAATAATTCTGACTTCAACTGTATATATAAAAACACATATGTATGTGTATATAAAATAATCTTTATTTTATTTTCAGATATAAAATATATGTATATAATAAAATAGTTTGTTTTGGAATTTTGTTCTTATGTTTGTGTCCATATATATTTATATATATATATATACACATACACACATTCACCGGCCACTTTATTAGGTACATCTGTCCAACTACTTGTTAACGCACACTTCTAATCACACTTCTAACCTGACGAGACGTCTAATCTGTCCAAGCTAACTGAGTGTATTAAAGATGTTAAAGACTGGATGACCAACAATTATCTTCTCTTAAACTCAGACAAAACAGAATTATTACTTATTGGGCCTAAATCCTGTACACAGCAGATCTCACAACTCGACCTACAATTAGAGGGATACAAAGTTAGCGTTAGCTCTACTATAAAAGATCTGGGTGTCATATTAGACAGTAATTTAACTTTTAAAAATCATATTTCCCATGTCACAAAAACTGCTTTCTTTCATCTGAGAAGTATCGCTAAGTTACGAAGTATGCTATCCATCTCAGATGCAGAAAAGCTAGTCCATGCTTTTATGACTTCTAGGCTGGACTACTGTAATGCTCTGTTTGCTGGCTGCCCAGCATCCTCTATTAACAAACTTCAGCTAGTACAAAATGCAGCTGCCAGAGTTCTAACCAGGTCTAGAAAATTTGATCACATCACCCCAATTTTATCCTCCTTACACTGGCTGCCTGTTAAGTTTCGTTTTGAATTTAAAATATTGCTTCTTACATATAAAGCTTTAAATAATCTAGCTCCTGTTTATCTAACCAATCTTCTGTCTCGCTACAATCCAACTCGCTCTTTAAGGTCTCAAAACTTTGGGCTTCTGGTAGTACCTAGAATATCAAAGTCGAGTAAAGGAGGTCGAGCCTTCTCATTTATAGCTCCTAAACTCTGGAATAGCCTTCCTGATAACATCCGAGGCTCAGACACACTCTCCCTATTCAAAACTAAATTGAAGACCTATCTGTTTAGTAAAGCATACACTCAGTGCACCACTTAGGGGGCTTCCACACAGGTTATGCATCTTGTTGATATACACTGTGAACATCAGCTACGCTAATTATTTTCTTTATTCTCCATTTCCACCTGGGGATACTCTTCCCGAGGCCCTCAGACTATGCAGAGTCACTGATTCGATCCAAGACCAACGACGAGATGATCCCAAGGTTTCCATATCCTGGACCAGGCCGTATCCTGAGCAGCTACTGTGATGGTCATGGAGGAGTGGAGAACATGAGACTGTTTCCTGTGACGCTCCAGAGACAGACGAGTCTTCGCTGAGGCCAGCTTCCAGCCTCCGCCACTGAGACTGCAGCTCTGCACAAGACGTTTGGCCAGTGGAGAAATTAAAATGGTCGTGCCCAACTGAGCCTGGTTTCTCTCAAGGTTTTTTTCTTCACTTCCGTCATTAGTGAAGTTTTTTTTCCCTCTCCGCTGTCGCCTCTGGCTTGCATGGTTCAGGATCTGTAGAGCTGCGCATCGTTGGATTTGCTCTTCAGTGTTTGGACTCTCAGTAGTGATTATTAAACCACAGTGAACTGAACTCAACTGAACTGAACTTAAACACTACAAACTGAACTACACTGTTCCTATTTACTGTGACCTTTTATGTGAAGCTGCTTTGACACAATCTACATTGTATAAGCGCTATACAAATAAAGGGGAATTGAATTGAATTAATCAGCCAGTCACATAGCAGCAAGCATTTAGGCATATAGACATGGTCAAGACGATCTACTGCAGTTCAAAAGCACAGATCCATCCTGCCTTGTATCAGCAGTTCAGGCTGGTGGTGGTGGTGTAATGGTGTGGCGGATATTTTCTTGGCACACTTTGGGTCCGTTAGTACCAATTGAGCATCGTGTCAACGCCACAGCCTACTGCTTGCACGCACACACACATGGCTGTTTAACACTCTTTGCACCTATCGAGTCAGTGCAGACCACAGACACCTGCATCATGAAATGTGGAGGGTTTTTTCTTCCATTCAGCGTGTGGTATGAACTTCCATTAAAACGACACTCTTCCAGCAGTTCATAGTGGCATCCAATATCTCGTTTGTCAGGGGGGCATGCATGAAATGTTCCCGAATCAAAGTGAAAGTGCAGTTTAAGTCGACAAATTAAAAATGAAACACCCGAAATGACATGAAACTCCAGAGGAAGTGCAGATAGCCAGGTGACGTGATGACGTTAATCAAATTATGTGCTAAAACATGTAACGCAGGATCATGAAAGGAACATTCAAAAAGCAGCTCATGTAAACGCCTTAATCTTATTATTGTCTTAATTACATTAAGGCAAATAATTTCATTACTGATGTCCAAGTAAACGTATTCAATGAGTTCACTGTACTCAAATGGCCTCCACAGTCACCAGAGCTCAATCCAATAGAGCACCTTTGGGATGTGGTGGAACGGGAGATTGGCATCATGGATGTGCAGCCGACAAATCTGCAGCAACTGCGTGATGCTATCATGTCAATATGGAGCAAAATCTCTGAGGAATATTTCCAGTAGCTTGTTGAATCTCTGACATGAAGGATTAAGGCAGTTCTGAAGGCAAAAGGGGGTCCGACCCGGTATTAGTAAGGTGTACCTAATAAAGTGGCCGGTGAGTGTACACAAACAAATATCTCACATTTGGGCCTAACATGTTTAAACATTATTTAAACTCACACTAATGAATGATGTTATTCTACTCTTCTAGTGTTTGTTGCTCTTCTGTGTGTTTCTCTGAAGGGTCAGACTGGCGTGTGTATCTCAGTGTTGGTCACTTACACACACTGCTGCAGACGGACAGACAGTATTCCTCCGACTCAAAGTTATTACGGTTTCCTCCGCAGCCGCCGTAGATGAAGGGCGCACAGCGGCGCTCCTCACGCACATAATACCAGCGGGACAACATGGCCCTACAGGGACCCGTCTCTGCACTCGCAAAACACACCTCTGACACACACATACACACACACACATACACGTGATGATGACCTGAAAACTAGTGATGCACCCTAATGAACAATAACAGAAACAATCAGTGAGACTGTGACAATCAGACAATCATCAGTGAGTTTTTAGCTCCGCCCACTGACTAGAACTGTAGTAGGTAAATAACTTATGTGATTGCGTGTCTAAACTCCGCCCCTAAATCACTGCTTGGATTATGCTCCACCCATTGACTAATCGCTTTAGCATGTAAATAGTTACTTCATTATGTGAGAGTGTGGCTAAACTCCGCCTCCTGCTTCTACATCACTAAGCTTATTTATCTCCGCTCGCTGACTAGAACCCTGGTGGGCAAATAATAACTATTAAAATGATAATGTGGCTAAACCCCGTAGTATGTAAGTAATGACTTTATTATGTGAGAGTGTGCCTAAACTCCGCCTCCTGCTTCTTCAACACTGCCTGTTTAGCTCCGCCCACTGACTAAAAATGTAGTATGTAAATAATATATATATATATAATGTAATAGTGTGGCTAAACTCCGCCTCCTGCTTAGCTCTGCCTTTTGATATAGCATTGTGGATTATCACTATTATTATAGCTTGACTAAACTCCTCCCACTAAATCACTGCCTGTTTAGCTCCACCCATGGACACAGGTTGTATCATGTATGTAATAACTTTATTATGTAACAGTAGGGGTAAACTCCACCTCCTACAACACTGCCTGTTCAGCTCCGCCCACTGATAATCGCTGTAGTATGTAAATAATGACTTTATGATATAATACAGTATGGCTAAACTCCGCCCCTAAATAACTGCCTGTTTAGCTCCGCCCACTTACTAGAACTGAAGTAAAAAATGACTATACTATGATAATATGGGTAAACTCCGCCCCCTAAATCACTGACTGTTTAGCTCCGCCCACTGACTGTCACTGTAGTATGTAAATAATGACTGTATGATGTAATAGTGTGGCTAAACTCCACCCCTAAATCACTGACTGGTTAGCTCCGCCCACTGACTGTCACTGTAGTATGTAAATAATGACTTTATGATGTAATAGTGTGGCTAAACTCCGCCCCTAAATCCCTAACTGTTTAGCTCCGCCCACTGACTATCACTGTAGTATGTAAATAATGACTTTATGATGTAATAGTGTGGCTAAACTCCGCCCCTAAATCACTGACTGTTTAGCTCTGGCCACTGACTATTACTGTAGTATGTAAATAATGACTTTATGATGTAATAGTGTGGCTAAACTCCGCCCCTAAATCACTGACTGTTTAGCTCTGGCCACTGACTATTACTGTAGTATGTAAATAATGACTTTATGATGTAATAGTGTGGCTAAACTCCGCCCCTAAATCACTGAGTGTTTAGCTCCGCCCACTGACTAATCACTGTAGTATGTAAATAATGACTTTATGATGTAATAGTGTGGCTAAACTCCACCCCTAAATCACTGACTGTTTAGCTCCGCCCACTGACTGTCACTGTATGTAAATAATGAGTTCATGTATTTTTGTAAGGATTGTGTGGTGTGTGTGTGTATGGATGATTGGCAGCTGTCCCTCACCTCGCACCACCTCCTCTACAGACTCAGTGGTGGTGGTGGTGGTGGAGGTCAGGGCTGCGCTGGTGCTCTGGGTGCGCTCCTCCTCTTCCTCCATCTTCTCGTCCTGATCTCCGTCTCCATCCTGATCCTCGTCCTCTTCCTCGTCCGCATCCTCATCATCCTCCAGCACGGCCGGCTCCGCTGCGGCATCACGAGTCATGCTGAACACACACACACACACACACAGCAGCATTAGAATCCTCCATTACCATCTGCCACACACACACATGCAC
This sequence comes from Danio aesculapii, assembly GCF_903798145.1. NCBI lineage: Eukaryota > Metazoa > Chordata > Actinopteri > Cypriniformes > Danionidae > Danio > Danio aesculapii. The sequence continues at coordinate 62,641,200 of NC_079435.1, read as the reverse complement.
GCAAACTCTCTCTCACAGACACACACACACCCACACAAAGCGTGCACACACACACACCCCCACACACATACTCACACACACACACACGCATCTGCAGGACGTGTGTGTGTATGAGAGTATGCGAGAGAGTGAGTGTGTGTATATATGTGTGTGTATGAGTGAGCATATGTGTGTGTGCGTGGCTGTGTGTTTATGTATGAGAATGTATGAGTGACCATGTGTGTGTGTGTGTGTGTGCGTGCATGTATGCATGTATGTATGTATGTATGTGTGTTTGTGTGTGTGTATATGAGTGTATGTGTGTGTGTTTAAGAGTGTAAGAGTGTGTTTGTTTGTGTGTGTGTGTGTATGAGAATGTATGAGTGACCATGTGTGTGTGTGTGTGTGTGTGTGTGTATGAGAATGTATGAGTGACCATGTGTGTGTGTGTGTGTGTGTGTGTGTATGAGAATGTATGAGTGACCATGTGTGTGTGTGTGTGTGTGACTGTAAGAGTGTATGTATGTATGAGAATGTATGAGTAAACACGTGTGTGTGTGTGTGTGTGTGTGTGTGTGTGTGTGTTGAGTGTGTGTGTGTGTGTGTGTGTGTGTGTGTGTGTGTGTGTGTGTGTGTGGAGAGTGACCTGTTCTCAGCGTAATCAGCCTCCGCTCCGCCCCACCACACGTCTGAATCGTCCTCCTCCACAGCGGCGCTCTCAGACTCTTTACCCGCATCTGCAGGACAGCACACGAACTCCACACCCCGGAAACGGTCAATTCCACACGGCAACAGCATCCCATAATCATGCAGATTCATGCTGCGGTCACCACACGACTGCGCAGACCAGAGAGAGAGAGAGACACACATCCAGATTATTACGAGTGAATCATTGTAAATATACTGATTATTATTACAGTTTCATCTTAAAATGTTGATTATTAAATGCACACTTTATTACTGATATTATTTGTATTTTTATTCATTAATTTGTTTACTACTTTTACTACTATTTACTGTGTTTACAGTGTTTTATTAATATATATATACATATACATTGCAGTACAGGTGAATTCGGTAAGCTATATTGTCCGTAGTGTGTGTGTGTGTGTGTGTGAATGAGTTTGTATGGGTGTTTCCCAGTGATAGGTTGCAGCTGGAAGGGCATCTGCTGGATAAGTTGGTGGTTCATTCCGCTGTGGCGACCCCTGATTAATAAAGGGACTAAGCCGAAAAGGGAATGAATGAATAAATGAATGCTTTGGCAATACATTAATAATATTTGTCATGTTACATCAATTAGGTCAGCTGGCGTTTCTGTGAAGGGCATCCACTGTGTAAAATATATACTGGAATGGTTGGCGGTTCATTCCATTGTGGTGACCTCTGATGAATAAAGGGACTAAGCCGAAGGAAAATGAATGAATGAATAAATCAATTACTGATTTGAATTAAATTGAGAGAGAGAGAGAGAGAGAGAGAGAGACAGAGAGAGAGAGACAGAGAGAGACAGAGAGAGAGAGAGAGACAGAGAGAGAGAGAGAGAGAGAGAGAGAGAGAGAGAGAGATAGAGACAGAGAGATAGAGACAGAGAGAGAGAGAGAGAGAAATGCTTGGTTCTGATTGGCTGATGAGAGATTGACAACTCTGAATAATCCTGAGATTATTCTCTTGCTCTTTTGAACTTTATATTACAGGTTTTCACAGATGCTAGGACACATTTCTCAATACTTAGGTCACTTTTGCAAAACTCTTCACACAATTACGGTGAGCAGGAAGTGCAAAACAACATTACAATTGTGAAACACATCTACAAAGCTCAGACTTTTTAGAGTCAGGAAACATGGTTTTGAAAACCTCTGTAATGTTCTCATTCGATGTGTAAGAGTGGTGCTCAGAGATTGTTTTAAAGACTCACATCACATCTGCCTGCAGAGCTGGTGCTGAGCCACAGTAAGATAGGGTGTTTCTTGGCTGTGGTAGCAGTCTTGGGCAAGGTAAGCTATTAGCTACTCTACTTAAAATGTAGCTTAACTACACTAAAAGCTACCCTCTGGGAAATGTAGCAAGCTAAGTTAAAACCTATATGGCAAAAGTAGCGTAGCTACATCTAAGCTATTTTTACAATTTTCATTTTTAAATCGAAGCAAACTTAAATCCAAGTCAATCATGTCATGTATCACAATACAAACCTATTCAGCTGTGGTCTCCTTTAGTAATCAAACTGAAAGAGTAACACCAGTGTAGATGTTCATCTACAGTGAGAATCAGCTACTTAATCTGCATTAATAGATGTGAAATATGTTTCAGTGTAATGTCGCTGTTGAATTGTGCTCTTCTTCAGTTCTGCATGATGTTATTGTGTTGAACAGTGCTGAAAACAGTATGTAAACATGTGTGAAATGTCCTGTACGTACAGATGTTTGGCCAGTTGTTGTGTCTGAGTGAGAGAAGACTTGATCAAATATGAGAGATGTAGTCACTCAATGCATTTAGTGCCAAAACACTGATAATTGATCCTCGGTTTAGCCCACAGAGACTTCTGCTGTGCTCACTGTGTGAGGAGATCTGCAGAAGTGATCTAAGTATTGAGAAATGTGTCCTAGCGTCTGTAAAAAACTATAACATGTGACTCCTGAAACAATAATGCATCACAGTTTCTACCTGAATATTCAGCAGCACGACTGTTTTCAACACTGATAATAATCAGAAATATTTCTGTTTACAGTGATCCTGAACACTGAAGACTGCAGTAATGATGCAGAAAATACAGCTTTACATCACTGATACAGATCACACTCAACTAATTATCCAGCTGTTCTCATTTATTCATTTTTTTTTACTAATATTCATCAGGGGTCGCCACAGTGGAATGAACCGCCAACTATTCCAGCATATGTTTAAGCAGTGGATAGCCTTCCAGCCGCAACCCAGTACTGGAAAACACCCATACACACTCATTCACACACACACGCATACACTATGGACAGTTAAGTTGATCAATTCCCCTATAGCGCATGTGTTTGGACTGTGGGGGAAACCGGAGCACCTGGAGGAAACCCACACCAACACAGGGAGAACATGCAAACTCCACACAGAAACACCAACTGACCCAGCCGAGGCTCGAACCAGGGAGTTTCTTTCTGTTAGGCGACAGTGCTAACCACTGAGCCACCGTGCCGCCTAATTTGTATTAATATTTCCCCATTATGACTATACTTGTACACATTAAATGCAGTTTTTGTGAGCAGAGGAGTTATTTTTACATTCTAGCAGTCTGACCTCATGCTGCATGACTCCAGTTAATTACCCCTGTGGTGTGTGTGTGTGTGAGAGTGTGTGTGAGTGTGTGTTCTGACCTCTTTTGCGACGGTGTGCCAGTGCAGGTGACTCTCACACATGTCCATGCGCTCCTGATGCAGGAACTTACACTTATCAGGAACCAGCAGAGCATCGCTGACAAACTCCCCGACTGACCAAGAGAAACACACACACACACGCACACACACACACACGATGAGCAGAGAGCAATGAGTTGGTGGACTACACACATGCAAACGCACACATATGCATACACACTCACACACATACACAAGACATACACACAGATGCACACTCGCTCAAACACACACACACACACACACACACACACACACATCAAAACAAATACACTAGCATATAAACACATGTACACACGCATCCAGAAAATATACACACTCTCTCACACACTCATCGAAATGAACATTCAAACATGCATCGAAACAAACACACTCACATAAACTCACACACACACACACACACACACACACACACACACACACACGTGTAGAAGACATACACACAGACCCACACTCATTCAAACACACACAAGCACACTCATCGAATACACATAAACACACGCACACACTCATACAGGCAAACAGAAAATACACACACACACACACACTGCAATATAAACATTCACACACGCGCATGGAAACAAACACACTCACATACCCTTATACACATGCACACACACCCAAACACACACATACACAAGACATGCACACACTTGCACTCACACACTCATTAAAATAAACATTCACACACATAAAGATGCATTAAACACATGCACACTCGCACAAACACACACAATACACACACAATCACACTCGCTTACATACATATAAGCACACATCAAAGCAAACACACTTACACACACACACAAAATCACACATAGTCCTCTACACCAAGACAAACACACATACACTGACACACACACACACACACACACACTCACCCAGGCAGCGGTACGGCACTACGATGTGCATGTGACTGCGGCACTGCTTGCGGCTCTTCTTACACCAGTCCCAGATGCTGACCGGCTGATTGGCCTCCACCACATTGGTGATCTGCAGCTCCGGATACACCTGAACAACAACAACAACAACAGCGATATAAAGTGAAAATAATTTAAATAAATGTGGAATTAATTAAAAATATATATCAATAAATATTGTGCAGGGTGAAGATTAACTGTGTTAAAGGGCACCTATGGTGAAAAATCTCCTTTTCAAGCTGTTTGGACAGACATATGTGCATGTATGGTGTATAGAGCGTCATATTGGGCTGATATAAACACACCCAGTGCTTTTTTTTCAATTTAACAACATAAAAACGGTGGACCAATTGGAGCGGTTTTCAGATCAACCGCAACTTTACGTAGGAGAGCGGTCCCCCCGCCCACCAATATTGATTGACAGGCGCGTCATCATATCCTCAGTTTGTTGATTCACGTCCGCCATTTTCAGCGTGAGTTGAAGCGCTATCACTAAAGGAACACGCTAGCTCTATTTTTAGATGCAAGGCTCATTGGGCTCAACACAAGATCAATATTCTCCACATGATCGCTCTAATCAGAATTATTGGTTGTATCTTTAGGTAGGTTTGCAAACATGTGTACTTCTCATTGAGTCTACCTTATACTTCAGCCGTTTGCATTTCTCGTGATCCCAGAAGCTCCCGGTGATCTTAACTAGCATGTGTTTTAGAATTCTGAACATAGGTTTCTATCAGGGTACACTCAAGTCGACGGCTGGGCGCCGCGGACCGCTGCAGAAACCTGTTTAGAATTCAGAAATGCGTGGCGCGACGATTCGGGACACTTCATGTTTCTGCCGCGCTACAGAGAGTGTCTGGTGTGCCGTGTCGCGGCTTCGAGCGGCGCATCCGGTGCCTCAGTCAAAGTTAATTCAGTGTGTGTGGTTATTAGTTTCTGTGTACAAGCTCGGCACTTGAAACTAGCACACAGTTGGCTGTAAAACTGTACAAAGACACAAATGATTTTGTTCTCTCTGCTTGGTCTGTGTCAGAGTCGTATATGTACGACAGATTGCTGATCCTCTCACTCCTCCTTCTCTGAGTCTGCCTGTCAGACTCTGTTGCAAACGCAGAGCAGGTGAGCTCATGGCTCCGCCCCCTTGTTACATTGGGCGGGAAGCCTAAACTAATTTACATGTGAATCAACACACCCCTAAATCAGCGAGCTGTGGACACGCCCCCAACATGACACTTTTAACACATTATAATAAACAAATCTGAATTGTGTTTTAAACTGAACCTAAACTGGCACACTCAGAAGAGCCAGAATATTAATATTACATCATAAAAAAGAGGTCAACTATGTGCCCTTTAAATCACATCTAAGATAAGAGTTTGTTTTGATGTGATATACAGTCAGAATTATTCACCCCGTTTATTTTTTCTCCCCAATTTCTGTTATATAATAGTTAATAATAATCATAATAGTGTTAATAACTCATCTCTAATAACTGATTTATTTTCTCTTTGCCATGATGACAGTAAATAATATTAGACTAGATATTCTTCAAGACACTTCTATACAGCTTAAAGTCACATTTAGGGTGCTTTCACACCTAGACTGTTGTTTTGGACCCGGTCTCGTTTCCCAGCAAACCAGCAATCGCGCTCGGATCTGTGGCAAATCAATCGGTCCGAGATCGCCTGAATGAGGTGGTCTCGGCTCAACTGAAACAAACTCTGGAGCGGATTGATTGTAGTGAGAAAGCAAAACGATCCGAGCCCGGCTATTCCACAGTGTATTATTGATATGTAATAGGCATACGGCTATATGAAGAGAGGATTATGAGTAGGGCGAGATGTCTTTCCTACCGGTAAATGAGCGGTTCATGTTAAATATGGAAGAGAAAGCATGCTGAAATATTAACGAGAGCTGTGTATCCGTTAGGAACTGCAAATAATAATATTATATATAATAATTGTGGGGGAAACCGGAGCACCAGGAGGAAACCCACGCAAACGGAGGGAGAACATGCAAACTCCACACAGAAACACACACTGACCCAGCCGAGGCTCGAACCAGTGACCTTCTTGCTGTGAGGCGATTGTGCTACCCACTGCGCCACCAAATTAAATACATTTTAAACATAATAGTTTTAATAATAATTTCTAGTAACTCATTTTGTAAGTCTTAACTTGTTTAATTAGGCTAACTAGCCAAGTTAAGTTAATGAATTAGACAAATAACTAATTAGATATGATTTTCTTAATTCATGTTTTAAGGGGGTTAATAATTTATTTTATTTTTAAAAAAGAAAGTCCAATATAATAGCAAATACTGTAAAACCTTCCTTGCTCACTTAATTATTAGAAGTAGTATTAATAATTCCCTCTTCAAGGTTTATAGAGCTCCTGTTATTAATGTCATCCTTATTATTTAACATTTTATTAAATCATCTAATCTTCTGAAGTCTATTTTCCTAAGTTTAACGCTATATTTGAAGGGCAAAGCTGTTTAGTTCTTCATCTTAGATTAGATTATCGGCCAGCGTTTATCCTTGAGCTCATACTGCAGTGATAGTGTAGTGTTGCTTCACCTCCTGGCAGTACTGCAGGATTCCCTCTTTATTCCCGATGCAGCTCTTGCTCCCGGACGGATCCGGCTCCCATTTCCCGCTCTGGATGTTGATGTGCATGTTGAGTTTCCCGCAGAACATGGCGATCTGCGGCTCGGCCAGAAGCCCCGTCCCGGAGTCTGACGGCACCTGAGGAGCAACAATCACCAAATTTAGTCTTTCATATTTCACACTCATTAGAATACAGAACACAACCCCCCCGCTTTCACAAACAAGATTTAAGGCTAGTCCAGATTAAATTGCATGTTACAGCTGTCTCAACTCAGAATAACTTGTGGTGAGATGTCTTAAAATACGTCAGTGTCTTGTTTTGTCTCCAGGTGCACACAGTAACATATTTTATAGGCCATTTTTATAAATGTGGCTTAAATAAAGGCCTAGTCCTGGCTTAATGTAAGCCCTGTTTGTGAAACTGGATCAATATATTGTATAGTTATTGGGATATGTTGGAATAACACTTCATTCCATATCCCAACTCTGCTCTGATTGGTCAGCTTGAGTAGTTTGAAATAAAAGGTATTATTATTATTATTATTATTATTATTATTAAAAATGCCTGATATTTCACACCTTGGACAAAAAATAAAGCAAATTCACAGACTTTTAATAACAGATATCAAACAAGTGGAGGATGAGTGAATGACGTACATTTTTGGGTGTACTGTTCCTTTAAGAGAACGTACCATTTTACTCTGTAAGGTTAGACTGTCACAAAATGTTGTTTTGATTAAACCAGTGTTTCTCAACCATGTTCCTGAAGGACCACCGACACTGCATGTCTCCTTTTGTCTGTCACACCCTTTCATTTTCTGCTAATGAGCTGATGATCTGAATCTGGTGTGTTTGGTTAAGAAGACAAGGAATATGTGCAAAGCTGGTGGTCCTCCAAGAACGTGGTTGAGAAACACTGAAATTTAACGATAAATCAAATAAATGTTCTCTTAAAGGGACAGTACACCTAAAATGTCAATTCTGTCATCATTTCCTCACCCCCCCCCCTTCTTGACTGAGTTTCTTCTGTTGAACATGTATGAAGATGTGTTGACAAATGGATGCTAGTGGCTACTTTTTTCCAAACATTCTTCAAAATATCTTCTTTTTGTGTTCAACAGAAGAAAGAAACCACTTGAGTGTGAGTAAATGATGGTGATGTTCATTTTTTTGGGTGTGCTGTCCCTTTAAATGTGAACTTTCACCAGACTTTATCCAGAGTGTTTTTAGAAGCAAATGTTCTGGTGTGAGAGTACTGACGCAGTGTTGTGGTGTTCAGCGGTTTAGTGCTGAAGGAGGATTAAGATGAAGACAAAACAGCAGGAGAGTCCTGAGATAAATCAGATCACGAGTCTAAACAGGTTAAACCTCAGCAACCTTCACCAAACCCTGCAGCAGATTCAGGAGCCGCCAACTCAAGCCTTATCAGCCAACGCCACTTCATGACAGAGAGCATGATAAAGAAGATTCACTGTCGTATCATATTAGTAAACATTCATTTTCAAGAAGCAAGAAGGTCACTGGTTCGAGCCTGGGTCAGTTGGCGTTTATGAGTTTGCATGTTCTCCCCGAGTTGGTGTGGGTTTCCTCCGGGTGCTCCGGTTTCCCCCACAGTCCAAACACATGCGCTATAGGGGAATTGATGAACTAAATTGGCCATAGTGTATGATTGTGTGTGTGTGTGTGTGAGAATAAGTGTGTATGGGTGTTTCCCAGTACTGGGTTGCAGCCGGAAGGGCATCTGCTGTGTAAAACATATGCTGGAATAGTTGGCTATTCATTCCGCTGTGGCGACCCCTGATGAACAAAAGGACTAAGCTGAATGAAAATGAAAGAATGAATGGAAGTCAATGGTTACAGGTTTTCCAACATTCTTCAAAATATCTTCTTTTGTGTTCAACAAAAGAAAGTAACTCTGGATCCACTTGAGGAAGAGTAAATAGTATGTAAATTATAATTTTTAGGTGAACTATCCCTTTCAGCTATGCAAGCCCCTCCCTTTTCCATAAGCCAACTCTGCTCTGATTGGTCAGCTTCCGTTTCAGAGTGTTCATTGGTCATGGGAGGTGGAGATTATGCAAATGAGCTCCTTTGATGATGTTTATGTAGATCATTCATTCACTTTCTTTTCGGCTTAGTCCCTTTATTAATCAGGGGTCGCCACAGCGGAATGAACCGCCAATTTATCCAGCATATGTTTTACGCAGCAGATGCCCTTCTACCTGCAACCCATCACTGGGAAACACCCATACACACTCATACACAACAGCCAATTTAGTTGATCAGTTCCCCTATAGCGCATGTGTTTGGACTGTGGGGGAAACCGGAGCACCCGGAGGAAACCCACACCAACACGGGCAGAACATACAAACTTTACACAGAAACACACACTGACCCAGCCAGGGCTCAAACCAGCGACCTTCTTGCTGTAAGGTGATCGTGCTACCCATTGCGCCACCGCACTGCTCTTTAAATAGATCAATAGCAGGTAAAATATTAAAGAATATAACGTGATCAGTTTAGCAGAGTCTTGCTTTTGAAAGACCATGGGCTCTGTTTATTTAACACTGTTTACATTGAAGGATAGCAGAACCTGCACATGAGATATCATTCAGAAAGCCATACGAGCTGATTCACACAACATGTTGAGCTTCAGGAGGAGTTTACGCTGACAATAAGAGCTGTTGTCTGAGAAGCTGATTCATTTGTGAATTTCAGAGACTATAAATGTCATCGTGAGAGCGTTCAGAGCCGCTCAATGAAGGCTTTGTGTTGAAGAATACACACAAAGGCACTCGAGGGAGGAGGAGAGCGCGCTCACACACACACACACACACACTGAGGGAAACCAAGACATGCCAACATTTGTCTTCCATAATCTTATTAGCAGACTCAACGTGCTGGCAGAAAAACAACGTGCTGTTTGTGATCAGACTGACGTGATGAGCAGAGGAGCATACCAGGAGCGACTGAATGTGACAAAATAAACAGAACAACAAATCTGGATCTTTATCCAAACCTCCTGATAACACACATCCAACAAGAGCACACAAGTACAACATTAACATCACATAAAACACAGGCTTTAAAAGAGACAGTACAAGCTAAAACGACATTTCCTTTATGTGTTCAGAATAATGAGAATACTTCCTACAATGCAGAAATGTAAGCCAAAGCCATCTTGGTTTCTGTCTGTTCCTGGATTCTCTCATTCAGTCCAGGATACAACCAACTCAGGCTCATTATGGATATGTACCCCTCTATGCATTTCTGGATAGCACCAAACACGTCTCAGGAGCTGTTTTTTCTTCATGAATCCATCAGAGGCCGCTGTGTTCACTTTTTCAGATCTCAAATTTCTCTCGCGAGCCTGCTGTTCTCACGTAAATCCACCAGAGGCCGCTGTCGACTGACTGACTGAACGTTCGACTGACCACCCTCCTCCTTCCCTAAATCCAACCAATAGTGTTTTCAAAAGCAATTACAGAAATAGAAAAGCCGCGATTTTTTTTTTACCATGTTTTCAGATTTTACCACATTATCACCCTGTTATTTACTTGTTTATTTTTATTTTTTGCCTTTTGTTTTTGTCTGACCCGGTTTCTGGAACCGTTCTTCACCAATTCAATTCAATTCAATTCCCCTTTATTTGTACAGCGCTTTTACAATGTAGATTGTGTCAAAGCAGCTTCACATAAAAGGTCACAGTAAATAGGAACAGTGTAGTTCAGTTTGTAGTGTTTAAGTTCAGTTCAGTTGAGCTCAGTTCAGTGTGGTTTAATAATCACTACTGAGAGTCCAAACACTGAAGAGCAAATCCAACGATGCGCAGCTCTACAGATCCTGAACCATGCAAGCCAGTAGCGACAGCGGAGAGGAATAAAAACTTCACCAATTGGCGAAAGTTAAGAATTAAAAAACCTTAAGATTCACCAGATTCAAACCCCGTCGTCAGGGTCAACTCCACTATGCGCCTCAAGTCCCCTGTCATATGTAGCGAGCAACTGGGCAAACAGCGGAAAAGCCGACCACATGGAGGCTACGGGTCGGTAAAAAAAAACTGTTGGCGGCGTCATTCCGCCATGTAGTGTTCAATTGATGGACAAAATGCAGCCATACATAGCTCTAGGTATATAAATCACGCTCCACAGTATTATATATGGGGGTACGTATTCACAATAAGACACAAAAGAGCGAATTAAACTGTAAAGTAACTCTCACTACATTTTTAAAAAGTAACTAAAATATTATTACTTATTTTTTTAAAGTAATGCACTACATTACTTACTTAGAAATCTATTATTATAACAGAACTCGTATTACTTATAATGCGTTACCCCCGAACACAAAGCACAAGTAATGTGTGTAGAGATCAGAAAGTGTTTGCTCCTGTAATCTGCGTCTTCAGCACAGCACATGCCTTCTCAACACACTGCCATGTGTGGGATCACAAGGCTAACCGGGGATACGGGATAAACTCACATAAAGCTGCTGGTCGTGTCAACACGATCTCTTCACGTCTACTGTAAAGACGGTTTTCATCCAGACACTGTTTCCTGTGCAGGGATTCAAGCTATTATAAAATATCGGAAATTCACATTAATTTGGTCTGATTTCTCATTTTAAACTACTAACACACATGAAAAAATACTAAAAAAGCTGATCAGCTTTACCTGCTAACCACACCACAGGCCTTAATATCAGCTATAAATGAATGATCTGAACTCAACACACAACATTAATTATACACCGTCTGTGAAGGTTAATGCCATTTACTGCTAAATGAGAACATTCATCCATTCATTTTCCTTCTGCTTAGTTCCCTTATTCAGCAGTGGTCGCCACAGCGGAATGAACCGGCAAGTATCCCAGCATATGTTTTACACAGCGGATGCCCCTCCAGCGGCAACCCAATACTGGGAAACACCTATACACACTCATTCACACACACTAGGGCCAATTTAGTTCATCAATTCCACTATAGCACATGTGTTTGGACTGTGGGGGAAACCAGAGCACCCGGAGGAAACCCACACCAACACGGGGAGAACATGCAAACTCCACACAGAAACAGAGTGGTTATTGTTTTGCACGCAGTGAGTAGAAATCAAAGTGATGCTCACGCGACGAGATAAAAGTAAAGTAAGGAACTCAATGCAGCCTACTGTACTGGTCTGCAGTCACACATCGACAGCTGTCCATGTGCAATAAGAGTCCCCGATAACCTGGACCATTCATAGTCACAGCGTTATTTGTGGGTCATTTGCATCGCTCTACCTTCACTGCATTTGCATTGCCTCACACAATGAACATTACATATATTTCTATATGATGTAATAGTCAAAACAAATGACAACAACACAGAGTTGCTTCTTTTTCCTGTAACAACAGCACGGCGGATAACAGTAAATCTAATTATTATTAGTATTATTACTAGTAGTATTAGTATTGTTATTATTATTTATTTATTACTGATTGATCGATTGATTTATTTTCTTATTCGTTTTTAATTTGAATCTAATTAAATTTTAATTTTAAATCTATTTTAACACAAAATAAGACGAAAAAATAAACAAATAAAAAATCTATAATTAATAAAATTATTCATTTCTTGTGGAAAACCTGATGCAGCCCAGCCTCACCCAGGCTCTGCCTGCAGCGGCCCCCTGGTAAATTGAGTTTGAGACCCCTGCTATATAATGTTGAATATAATGCAGGAGGGAATCTGATAATGACATGGTGAATTAATGGTCTAATAATGTTGTCAATGACAGATTGCGAGCACACGTCTCAAACAGAATAATTCAACATCAGAATGATGAACAGTTGTGTTGTCATCACTTTACTGTGCATTAATGACCAGGACAGATTTAAAGTCTGTTCAAGTCACCATTCACAGCCTATACAAAATTCAGCATTTTCACCAACAGTAGAGCTTCACATAATATTATTACTGCTGTTTTACCATATGTCTGAGAAATAACAATAATTATACTCATATTAATGTTTATTGTACATCTACAGAATTGCGAGAAAATCCAGGGGCCCAAATGTCCCCACAAGTATAGCAATACCAGTAAATTCTGACCTTGTGTGTTGATGTTTTTGGCCCCGATGAGGGAATCAGCTCATAAATCAGGCAGAATGCAGTAGTGTGAAGATGTAAACGTGCAGATTTGTTTCTCTGAAGGTTGAGTTTAGGGGAAGGGTTGTGGACAACATTCAGTCTGTACAGTAGAAACGCAGCTATGTTACACACACACACACACACACACACATTACATCTAAGGGAAGTCCCAATAATCAGCCAAACAAACACACACTCCTCAGTCACTGATGACGGGAGGATTTCTTTATGTCGTCACTCAATGTTCATCGTTCTAGCAAAGCGGAAAACACAGGAAGAATGAAAACTGAATGCTCAATCTCTGACATAGAGCTACAGTAAACACACACACCGCTGATATCACACCTGTGCACTGATTATGAGTGTGTGTGTGTGTAATATCCGCTCCTGCTTGATACCGGATCTTCAAGGTGGGTGTGTATGTTTCTGAATGTGTGCGTTTCAGTGATTACAGGCCAGTCATTCGACCAACACACACACACACACACACACACACACACAGCAACTGCTGCCATGGCAACGGTCACCTCACACCCATCAGCCCCCAGAGCGAAAGATCTCCATTGAGCCTCTCATCATATCAGACAGACTTAAGCAGAGAGACTGAAGACTGCAGTAATGATGCTGATAATTCAGCTTTACACACAGATATTTATATTATACTCTATTAGATATTCATATCGAAGACAGATCAGGGACTCGAACCAGCAACCTTCTTGCTATGAGGCCGCAATGCTAGACGGCAGCTAGCTCTCTGCAACTCTCACATGGCCGCCCACTGAAGCTAAGCAGGGCTGCGCCCGGTCAGTTCCTGGATGGGAGCCCACATGGGAAAGCTAGGTTGCTGCTGGAAGTGGTGTTAGTGTGACCAGCAGGGGGCGCTCAACTTGTAGTCTGTGAGGGTCCTAACACCCCAGTATAGTGATGGGGACTTCAGATGAGACGTTAAACCGAGATCCTGACTCTCTGTGGTCGTTAAAAATCTCAGGATGTCCTTCTGAAGAGTAGGGGTTTACCCCGGCATCCAGGCCAAATTTGCCCACTGGCCACATCCCCATATCATAATTGGCTTCATCACTCGGTCTCCTCTCCACCAATCAGGTGTGCAATATGGCTGCCGCTGCATCATCCAGGTGGATGCTGCACACTGGTGGTGGATGAGGAGATCCACCATCAAAATAATGTGTGTAAAGCGCTTTGAGTGTCCAGAAAAGCACTATATAAATGTAAAGAATTATTATTATTAACCACTGAGGCACAGCGCTGTCAGAAACATTACACTAATGTAACTTAAATCTTACTTCTCAAATAAACAATGCCACTTTATTAGATATCTGTAATGAACAGATTCAGACTGGAGCATCACTGACCCTCAGACAGAGGAGATTTGACCGTCAGGAGTGTGTTTATATCAGAGAGAAAGAGACACAATACGCCTGACGTCATTTACTCCACACAATCCTTCAAAGCCTCCTGCTCTCGCTGGGAATGTAGGTCAGCGCAAACAGATGAATTACTTACAAACGCTATCTAGATCAATCTGCCGGAGACTACACACACACACACACACACACACTCATATATTTGTGAGCATACACACATTTATGCGCAAACACACACGCGATCTGCCCTTTTACATCTTCACAATCCTTCACTCTGTCTGATTTATGAGCCGTTTACCACATAGGAACCAAAAAGTGAACACAAAAGGTCAACACTTACTGGCACTGCTATACTTGTGGGGACATTTGGTCCCCATAATGTAAGGTAGAGTAGGTGCAGTATACATACACTTACCCACACACACATGCACAATCTTACTCACACACATAAGCACACACACACTCCCTTCCTTACTCACTCACACATGCACGCAACTCACACTCTCTCAAACACACACATACACACACAAAAACATCCTTACTCAAACATACATAAACAATATATCTCTCTCTCACACACACACACACACACACACACACACACACACACACGGTGTTGTTTGTAGTCCAGCACAGAGACTGGACGTCCGCTCTGAGAGTAAACAGGAGGAGGAAGCAGCAGAAGCAGACGCCCATGAGCTGCTTTAATGACTCTATTACAAGAACAGCATGGCTGCTGAACACTACAGGACAGCACTGTTAGAAACGGCTCAACTTAACATCCACATTCATTCACAGCAACTTAAACAAGCAGAACAGTCATTATATGTGTAAATAATGATTGTGTTTTGCATGGAAACATTATTGAAAATCTCCCATATATATTTCAGTCTCATTATTGGTGGAGCAATTTCTAAACACGGCGTCTCTGACACACAAATAAAAGTATTCCGGCAGTAACCCGGCGCTGCTGCTCAGACTGATGTCTGCATTTTGATTCTCACTGTACTGAAGAAACATCTCACTTTACACAACTGCTAATGGAGACATCAGCGATCAGAGGATGACTGGAGAAGAGAGATGCACCCCCACACACACACACACCCAGAGACTACAGCTAATTACAGAGCCAGAGAGAGAGAGAGAGAGAGAGAGAGAGAGAGAGAGAGAGAGAGAGAGAGAGAGAGAGAAGAGAGAGAGAGAGGGAGAGAGAGAGAGAGAGAGAGAGAGAGAGAGAGAGAGAGAGAGAGAGAGAGAGGAGAGAGAGAGAGAGGGGGGAGAGAGAGAGAGAGAGAGAGAGAGAGAGAGAGAGAGAGAGAGAGATACACACACACACAATCACAAAAGCATACATTTAATGTAAAAATAACTTTACAAAATCAGTAAAACATTTCTAAAACTGTAAAATAAAAACAGAAAATGCATAACTCTATATAAATTTCAACAACTAAAACAAAATACTATTATTTTGATCCTATTGTTTTGATTTATTATTATTTTTATATATGTTTAGTTTATGAATATGTGATATTTTACCACATTATTTCCCTTTTTACCTTATTATGTTTTCCTAATCATTTCTTGTGTATTGAATCAGTGTGTGATTGTTATGGCATGTTTTATAGGTCTATATGTATCAATATTGGGCGTCATGGTGCCTCAGTGGGTAGCACGATTGCCTCACAGCAAAAAGGTCGCTGGTTCAAGCCTCAGATGGTTCAGTTGGTGTTTCTGTGTGGAGTTTGCATGTTCTCCCCGTGTTGGTGTGGGTTTCTTCTGGGTGCTCCGGTTTCCCCCACAGTCCAAACACATGCGCTATAGGAGAACTGATGAACTGGCTGTAGTGTATGTGTGTGTGTGTGTGTGTGTGAATGAGCATTTATGGGTGTTTCCCAGTGATAAGTTGCAGGTGGAAGGGCATCCGCTGCATAACATATATGCTGGATAAATTGGCGGTTCATTCCGCTGTGGCAACCACAGATTAATAAAGGGACTAAGCCGAAAAGAAAATGAATGACTGAATATATTAATATTAAAGCATATTTTATGTGTTATTTTCTGTCTGCCCTAAGATAAACCTAATAAAGCAAAATGCAATAAAATACAAATGATTAAAGGATTATATATATATATATATACACACACAATACATATTTATAGAAAGCAGTTTAGTCTCAGGATGACTTTTCCAACCCAGGCTCATTCTGAATACATACCCTTGTACACATTTCTGGAGAGCACCAAATACGCCCCAGGAGCTACATTTTTGCAGTCTTTGTGAATCCACCAGAGGGCGCTGTGTATGCTTTTTCAGATTCGAAATTTCTCTGAGTGCCATTCTTGCCTGCTGTTCTCACGTAAATCCATTAGAGGCCGCTGTCAACTGACTGACTGACCGACCAACCAACCGATCCCAACCAATAGTGTTTTTAAAAGCAACCCAGAGAAGAATTTTTACCACATTTTCAGATTTTACCACATTCTAACCCTGTTATTCATTTTATTTTTGGCTTCTGTTTTTGTCTTACCCACTTTCTGGAACTGTTCTTTGCAAGATCCAAACCTCATCATCGCAGTCAGCTCCTCTCTGCATCTCAAATCCTCTGACATACGTGGCCCCTGAACAAACTGGTTTCAGTGAAAAAGCCGTCCACATGGAGGTAAGCGGTCAGCTGGTGAGTGTGAAAATGAACGGCTTCATACCGCCATCTAGCGTTCATTTAAAAAACTAAATGCAGCCATACGTTCTTCTGGCTACATAATTTGCACTCTCCAGAGAATGAGTTGGATTTTTCACCTCATGCAAATTTTCAGCTTGACTTTTATTGAAATTTTATTAACTGACTTGAAGCTAAACTTCCAATGCATAGCTGCATTCACTTTTATTTTGCATGTAATATACTCTAAATATCTGAATTTGGTGTGGACCCCATATAACAGTGATTTGGGCTGCTGTCCCGTTAAGAGTGAATGAGCAGATCCAATATAATGATATAAAATAATGCAATAATCTGATTTCTCACTTGTGACAAAAGCTGACTGCGTTCATGAGGATACTCATTCAGACGGCTATTTTGGCATATACATCAGAACAAACTAGGGCTGCACAATATATCGTTTCAGCATCGATATCGCAATGTGTGTGTCCACAATAGTCACATCGCAGCATATACAATGCTGAGTTGGGAATATTATTGATCAGCATCACCAAATTATAGCCATAACAGAGAGAAAGTTTATCATTTGCATGTGTTTTAAGAGCATTCGGGCACAAATAGTACAACATCTGTAACTTTAATGAAGAATAATCTTGCTGAAATACTAATACAAGCACGACTACACATTGTTGTTTTACATTTGACATTTAATTACTCAATTTCTGAAACTGAATACTTATTTTACCCATTTATTATTAAATATTGTATATTTTACTTTGCTCTATTTTAATTATTTTTGCTTAATATTCATTTAATTATGTTTTATACACCAAAATCACCCTTACAAAATCACCCCAGTTGATCTAAATTAATGATTTCTCTCCAAACAGCACTATCCAAGCCATCTGGTAAAATTGTACTCCTATTGCAATATATATATATATATATATATATAACAATATGAGTGTCGCATATATGAGTATATTGCAATATATATCCGATTTTTCCTTAGTATCATGCAGCTCTAGAGCACACTGCAGTAAATTAATTTAAAATTACCATCAGTGTGCATCAAAATATAAAGGCACTAGTTTATATACATATACAAGTTTATCTTCCACCAATCAGACGCTGCGAGATCATTCGCCAATAGAAGCAGCTTCACACATTCTCCATAAGAATCCTCATTATCTAAGGAATACTACAAGTTGTAATAAATAACAAGCAATAAAGCAACAGCGTCTGCAACCTGTACCGTGATCGCACGTGTTCTCCGCATTATTAATCCTGTGCTAATCACACCTCAGGGGTCAGAGGTCAAGCTGAGCGCTAGAAGCATCTGTCAGATCATATGGGTGTGTGATTCACAGCGCTCTCATTATCAAGGGCCCTTGGTGACAACCATGACAACTGATGCACTGGGGCTCATGCACTTCCTAAACATGGGAGGCATCACATGACATCAAAACAACCAATTATATACAGGTGATCTCATTAGCATTACTGTTATCATGCTTTAAAAGGGGCTTCTGAGAGAACGTGGGTTTTTGTAAGGGTTTCACACTATTTCAGCTTCTTTAAATTAATATTTCAGATTAATTCAGCATTCATTTAAATACTTAACAATTCTGACTACACTATCAACAGGATTTAGAAGATTACTGGACTATACAGTTAACAAGAAAATACTATTTTAGCTAAACTTCATGTTTAACTGGTTGTGTAAATATATATACGTGTTTATGAAATTTACTGACAGTGAATAAACTGTTGTTTGAGCGTTATCAGTAGTGCATATTTATAAATGGTTTGCATTATATTAACATATCATTATTGAACCTGTTTTTTACTGAATAAAGTAATTTATCGACAAGCTTTCCCACAATTATAACAATTAAACTGAGATATAAACAACCCAGGCTCATTCTGAAAGCGTAGTCCCGTGGACGTTTCTGGAAACTGCAAAATACGTAGCCGGGGGTACGTACGGCTGCATTTCATTTTTTTAAGCGAACGCTGCGGGGTGGTGTGACGCCGTTCCTTCCAGCGCTTGCCGGCTGGCCGCTCGCCTCCGTGTGGTGGGCTTTCCCACTGCAACCAGTTTGTCCGGTTAGCTCTTCGTGTACTTTGGTGGACTCGAGGCGCAGAGAGGGGCTGACCACGACGACCGGGTTCGAGTCCGGGGAAGAGCAGTTCCAGAAATCAGGTAAAGAAACAAAAACTAAATCCAAAAAATGAAGCGAAGAAGTTCATCACAGGGTGAGAATGTGGTCAAAATCCGAAAACGTGGTAACGATCAGACGAGGGCTTTTCTTTTTCTGGACGGCTTTTGTGAATCGTCGTTGGTTGGGTTTAGGGACGGAGGAGGGTGGGTCAGCCGATTGGCCGGTGGCACGGTCAATCATTCTGTCATCCAGGCAGACAGGCGGAAGGTCGTTCGACAGCGGCCTCTAGCGGGTTTACGCGAGAACGGCACGGGAAAAAGCACGCACAGTGGCCTCTCAAGGATTCGCGAAAACAAAAACGGCAAAAATAAGTACCTCCCGGGATGTATTTCACTGTCTCCAGAAACGTCCACGGGACTACGTTCTCAGAATGAGCCTGGGTTGGATATAAACTCACAACAGCAAGAAAAAGTATTGCGTCTTGATTTGTGCAAGGTCACAATTCTGAGGAAAAATAAACATAATTTTGAAGCTGTGAGATAAACAGTTACTTATTTTATTTTGTGCATTGTTTGTGTATTATTTTTTTAATGTATGAGGCCATTTTTGCTACTGTAAATCTCATGAGAATTATCAGCTGGAAGAAACTCATCCAGATTAATGAAGAACCTGTTGTGTTGGCTAGGCATCGGATGATAGCTGGTTTCAAGGTTTACCGTGGTTTGGTAAATTCAAGGTTTTAAAAGTGCTAAATTTTTGGTTATACCTTTTCTAAGGTATATGTATGTTGTTGATTTTATTTAGTTTTTTTAGGACAACAGCATCTGCAGCAGTAAAGGAGCCTCCATATAAAAAGCTACAAATCAGCCCACGAATGGGGAGACATCTGAAACACAAATCTCTTATAAACCAACATCCAGCATGCTGTAGAGCTGAACAGTGCAGCGGATTTACTCTATATCCACAGAAAAGAAGGATAACCAAAGATGCCTTTTCATGCTGTAAAGAAATCAGTGGTTTAGAAACTAATAAAGACAGCAGACGTCAAAGGTTTATTTGAATTATTTAGCCTGACATGTTTACTGCTCCAAAATATAATAAATGTTTTTTAAAATAAAAGATATTGTGTTTAATGGGGAAAATGTTGTAGTTTTTTTACCCAGACACTTAAAAAGAGCTTATTTTAGCACAGTGATCACAATACTGTGACATTTTTATCTGGTATAAGATTCTGACGGTATGAAAACCTTGGATAAAAATATCATGACTTCACGGTATTGTGATTAGTGTTGTCATGATATTGGAATTTGATACAAGCCGATACTGAAATTTTAAAAACCTCATTTCCTGCCAACATTCTTAAACAGCACTGATCTGCCAGTGTGTTCACATGCTCAACAGAAATGACTGTGATTGGCCGTGAAGGTCATCACTTCACCGAACTCACTGCTGTTTACTGAGTATAACCGCAGATACAGGGACACTGGAGCATTTTAAAGCCATGAAGATCAGTCGATTCATCAGTGGATCGCTCATATAACCAGCTGATTTTTGCGCCTTCAAAACACTCCAGTGTCCCTATTTCTGTAGTTACACTCAGTTTGGTGAACTGATGATCTTCATGGCCTATCACAGTAATTTCTGTTTGCATGTAAACAAAATGACCAATCAGTGCTGTTTAAGAACGTGCTCAACAACAGTGCTCAAATGTTAGCGGAAAATGGAGGTTTTTAAAGTGTCAGTATTGATTGTTATCGAATTCCAGTTACGTGACAACCCTAATTGTGATTACTGCTTTAATAAAAGTACTTTTGTAAATGTCTGGGTAAAAAAACAACAACATTTTCACCCCATTGAACACAATATATTTTATTTTAAGAAACACCTCTGCTGTCTTTATTAGTTTCAAAAACACTGATTTCTTTACAGCATGAAAAGGCATCTTTAGAGATCTCTCTTTTCTGTGGATATAGAGTAAATCCGCTGCACTGTTCAGCTCTACAGCATGCTGGATGTTGGTTTATAAGTGTTTTGTTTTTTACATGTTCACTGAATCAAGATGTTCGCTCCTTTTCTGCTAGAGAAAGTGTTGCCCTAAACAAACTAAATTAAATATTCATAAAAAACATGAAACACAATTCACACACAACTTACATATGCCTCAGGAATGGTGCAACAGAAAATGTTGGCGGTATTAAAACCTTGACTTTACCAAACTGCGCTAAACCTTGAAACCGGTTATCGTCCCATTCCTAGAAGGTTATCATCTTATACTGGCCCATGCCTAGTGTTGGCCATCATCATCATCATCCTCCGCGCTCACCTGCTGACGCGCCACACTGAAGCCAACAAAGCGACCCATTCAGCCGGTAAAGCCGCAGGTCATCTGAACACTCGCTCTGAATGCCTGCCATACCAGTGTGGGTAACGTGACCTTCGCACATCTATAGTCATGAATAAAAGACGACCAACACAGCGCAGGCTAATTCAAGCACAAACAACACACTGCGTTTATACACACAGGAACACCAAAACAAAGAAGCTTTCATGATGCTTCCATCTACAACACCACAACAGTTAACGCACAGTTTATTTGGCTACTGGAAAAAATTTTTTGTTTATGTTTGATATATATTTTGATATAAATACAATTTCTCTAGATGACTAGAAGAATATCTTTGTATAGAACAACTCTAAAATATGGCGTATATACCACTAGCATAAGGCTTATATATCACTAGTAGTTTATAACACTAGTATATGGTGTGTATACCACTAGTAGTATATAACAGCTACTAGGTGTATACAAAACTACTATATACAACACTAGTGGTATATATTACTGTATACAACACCATAGGGCATATATAAGGCTAGTATATGGCATATATAACATAAGTAGTATATAACACTAGTATGTGGCCTATATAACACTAGATGTATATAACACTAGTAGTATATAACACTAGCATGTGGCCTATATAACACTAGATGTATATAACAATAGTAGTATATAACACATCAGTATATGTCATGTATTACACTAGTAGTATATAACACTAGTATGTGGCATATAACCACTAGTAGTATAAAACACACTAGTATATGGCATATATAACACTAGTATAGGGAATACATAACATTAGAGGTATACAACACACTACTATATGGCATAAATAACAGAGGTATATAACACACTAATATATGGCATATATAACACTAGTAGTATATAACACTAGAATGTGGCCTATATAACACTAGAAGTGTATAACACTAGTAGTATATAACACTAGTATATGGCATACATAACATTAGAGGTATATAACACACTACTATATGGCATACATAACATTAGAGGTATATAACACACTACTATATGGCATAAATAACATTAGAGGTAAATAACTCACTAGTATATGGCATATATAACACTAGAAGTATATAACACTAGTATATGGCATAAATAACATTAGAGGAATATAACACACTAATATATGGCATAACACTAGTAGTATATAACACTAGTATGTGGCATATAAACACTATATAACACTAGTATATATAACAATAGTATATGGCCTATATAACACTAGTAGTATATAACACTCTTATGTGGCATGTAAACACTATATAACACTAGTAATATAAAACACTAGTATGTGGCCTATATAACACTAGTAGAATATAACACTAGTAGTATATAACACACAAAAATATATGGCATATATAACATTAGTGGTATATAACACTAGTAGTATATAACACACTAATATATGGCATATATAACATTAGTAGTATATAACACTAATATGTGGCATATAAACACTATATAACACTAGTAATATAAAACACTAGTTTGTGGCCTATATAACACTAGTTATATGACAATAGTAGTATATAGCACTAGTATATGGCATATATAACATTAGTAGTATATAACACTAGTATGTGGAATATAAGCACTATATGACAATAGTAGTAGCACTAGTATATGGCATATATAACATTAGTAGTATATAACACTAGTATGTGGAATATAAGCACTATATGACAATAGTAATAGCACTAGTATATGGCATTTATAACATTAGTATTAACAGAATAAAACCTAACACTTGTCCACAGCACGAAAACAAAGCAACATTGATGGACTACAGGAGTCTAAAGTATTGCAGACACAGCGCCAACTACTGGCAGAACTATAGATCAATATTTCTATATCGACTACTGTGCATATAGATCTGAACAAACTATTTGTAGAGTTGAAAATACTGAATGGAAATTAAAGCAAGTCATGATATATTAGTTTTATGATACGTGATTAAACATTGACTCTTAAAAAGCTAATTTTTGCAGCGAGGCCTCTGAAGAACTATTTTGGTGGCTTAAAAAACATGTCAGTGATTGCTTTTTTAAAAAGAACTATTTTTATCTAGTGGAAAACACAGTTTTATCACCTTGATTGAAATAGATTTCAGCTGATGTTATATCTTTTCACAAAAACATTAATCCAATGAAGAATGTTCAGTTCTTAAAGAGTTTTGATTTGATTGAAATGGTGGTTCCTGCTAGCCATAGGCAGCCTAGTAAGCTATTTAATTAAGTTAATATTATACATTAACCATTTGAAAACATAAAACATAATCATTTCTAGCGATAGTGTCTTGGTTTCAGGTCTTCAACACAGCTGAATGAGCTCAAGTCTTCAACATTTGTCCAGACATCTGTCAAAGCTCCATTTCTACACACCTTCAGCTGACAAAACCAACAAAACCACAAACCACCAAAGGTGAAGGCAATTACACTTACATTTAGACATGTAGCAGACGCTTATATACAAATCAATTCACAAACAAGACTTGTTATAGGAAGAATTAACCCACTCCCAATGTAATACAGTTGAAAAACACCAAATCAAATTAATTTCTTCCCTCAAATAAACAGAAAGTACAGCAGAAGCATCAAACAATGACCTCAAACAGCAAATCCATTGTGTGTGCTTTATGTTTTTCACATTATAATGTCCCACTGTGGTTGTTAGAAAGCTTCATTCAACACTGACTCTTAAAAATGAAGTCAAGTGGTGCTTTATACACCAATAATTACATTACTGATACAATATTGACATCCTAAACCCATAATATCACCACACTTCCTCTTCTTCAGGGAAATTACAGGTTTACATGCTTTCTATAGCATAGATAATAGTGTCTTTCAGTAAAAAAATAACCTTAAACAGATTGATTAGCGTTTAAACTAGCCTATTCCTCAACACAATAATGAAGAGTTGTCGGGCGGCGCTTATAATAGCTGCAGTGATTCTCCGCCATCTTGGGGGGCGTTCACGACCAACGCGTTCACGATACAGAACATTTCCAGCAATATAAACGCGTTTAATGAGTCATTTATTAAAGAAACAAGCCAAACAAAGGCCGAGGAAACATCACACACACCCCGAGCGTCATAAAATCATGTTCCCTCCCTACACACCCACTGACAACAGCATAGCTCGAGGGAATATTAAATCATATTTCACAACCACAACACTGGAAGCCTTAACATTAATCGCGTTTTCCATCTTCTATGGTTATATCGCCTAAATAGACCACTATAAACCCAACATGTATCCATTAAACTAATATAAATCAGCATAATGTGAACATGTAACGCAGTGAATGTTATAATAGCGTTTAAACACCACCACCACCGCCATACGCGATCTTTTTCAGGGGGTCAGTTTGATTATTAATATTAATAAGCAGATCTCCTACAGTGTATTGAATAAATCTCGATGTTTTGAATGTAACGCTGATGTAACGCGGCCGATCGCGCGACACATTCCGCCCGTTCAACATTATTATCACCGAATAATCCACACCAGCGGATTAAATGATCACAATTATAACATTTAGACGACTCAAAACATTAAGTATTAAATCTCAATGCGACTCGATAGGAATAAACGTCATTTGTTTCACCTCAGAGATCAAACGTAACGTTATCTTTTGTCGTTTTCTTACCTCCACCGCGAGCGTCGACGCGACGGCCATCAGTAATATGAAGAGCTCCCTCGACCTCATGCTTCTGCTGCTCTTTATCTCGCTTTTCCTTCTGTGTTTTTGCTTATATTCAGTATTATCCGTTCGCTGTGAATGAATGTCGCTGTGTTTGTGGCTCTTGTGAAGAACGCGATGCGCCTGCGGTGAGAATCAGAGCCGCGCGTCACAGCAGGGGGAGGGGCCAACAGAGAACACGCCAATCAATGATCAAATAATGGAGCTTATTTACATAATAAGCTCTGAGAGGTTACAGTAAAATATAAAAGGTATATATTTACATTTGATAAATATAATAGAATATGTTGATCTTCAGTTATTTTTAAATGTGCTTAAATATAAATACATTAAATATAAATATGATCTAAAACATATAACTTATATAATAATAAAGAAGAGAAAAAGTATATATTAAATTTAGAGAAAAATAGATATTTGTAAAAATGTTGAGATTTAATTTCTAATATGTAAATAAAATAATGATGAGCTATGTATATTTTATGTAATAAAAAGGAAAAGTATTCGTTTTCATTTTGGAAAAATTATAAAACATTTCACTTTTCAGTCGAGGATCTGTTCATTATAATTTATAAAACATAAATTATTTAGTATAATAATACAACTCTGATCTGATGCATACATTTTATATGATAATAAAAAAATAAAAAGTATAGATATTTATATTTATAGTAGTATATTTTAATTTGATAATCTTAAATAGGCATCATTTGACATACATTTTTATTTTGAAATATAATCTCTAATATACAAACAATATAAATATAATTATTAAATGTAATCATTGGACATTTTCACTATTGTTGCTTGTTGTTCAGCTCATTTTATTTTATATTAGGGAAAAATTCAATCATGTTAGATATAGTCAATTGTACACTAAAAAATGCTGGGCTTTCTTTTCGGCTTCCCTTTATTAATATGGGGTCGTCACAGTGGAATGAACCGCCAACTTATCCAGCATGTGTTTTTTTTCACAGCTGATGCCCTTCCAGCTGCAACCCATCACTGGGAAACATCCATACACACTCATTCACACACACACACACACACACTACGGACAATTTATCATTCATTCATTCTTTTATTAATTCATTCATTCATTAAACCGGGGTCGCCACAGCAGAATGGACCGCCAACTTATCCAGCACATGTTTTACGCAGCAGATGCCCTTTCAGTTGCAACCCATCTCTGGGAAACATCCATACACACTCACTCACACTCATATGGACAATTTAGCCTTCCCAATTCCCCTATTATATAGCGCATGTGTTTGGACTGTGGGGGAAACCGGAGCACCCGGAGGAAACCCACGTCAACATGGGGAGAACATGCAAAGTCCGCACAGAAACACCAACTGACCTAGCCGAGGCTCGAACCAGTGACATTCTTGCTGTGAGGCGATTGTGCTACCCACTGCGCCACCGTGCAGCCAATGCTGGACTATTTCAACAAAACTTTGGGTAAATTCTGGGTCCACTGGGTTAATTTTGTAATTAAATGTATTGGGGAAACTTTGGCTTGTCCATATTTTGTCAATTTGGGTTGACATAAGAATATATTTTAAAAGTGTATAAAAATATTAAATATTTTACTCATCTGTCAGGCGTCTTTTTAAAAATATATGCATTATAAAACATAAATTTTACTGTTTTTTTAATAATAATAATAATAATAATAATAATAATAATAATAAAAGGTATATTATAAATAATTGTATCACTCTACATCATAATATAATGTATGATTTGACCACATTACTGTATGCTTACCATATAATAATAAATGTCTATTATAATGACATCACTCTACAATATGTACACTCATTATGTATATTCTGCACACTGAAAAATACTCAAAACACCCTAAATCAGTGTTTCCCAACCCTGTTCCTGAAGGCACGCCAACAGTCCACATTTTCAACCTCTCCCTAATCAAACACACCTGAATCATCTTATCATAACATCAGAAGAGACTCCAACACCTGAAGTTAATGGGTCAGATAAGGGAGACATCCAAAATATGTACTGTTGGTGTGCCTCCAGGAACAGGGTTGGGAAACACGGCCCTAAATGATCAAAACAAATGAGTGTGGTGTTATTTGCTGCCACCGTGTGGACATTTGTTAAACATCACTATAGAGCATTTTGAGGGATGTAAACAAAAACAATGGCCCTGTTTTAGATTTTTAATTTTGATAGCTTTCGAGAATCCAAAAAGAGCCACATATTGATAAATACTGTTATGATAGCTGTTTTATCATTGAGTTATGATTGAATTGCCTCTTATTACAGCTATGAAATAGTTTGACAACAAGCAGGAAATGTTCATGGGCCAATGACATGACCACACTGAAATGGTCTATATAATTCTGAGATTTAAATGGCATAAATATTATAACAATATGCAATATTTATATTAGCTTCAGTGCATCATACACAAAAAAACAGGAAGAAAGCAGATTTCAGTTTTATTATTATTAAAAGTCAAAAACAGACGTGTGAATGCTGCACTATTGAGCACAAGTTTTAACAACAGATGAACTACATGCTTGTTTTCATTCATTTTCCTTGGTTTAGTCTCTTATTTATCAGAGGTCACCACAGAGGAATGAACCGCCAACTTATCCAGCATATGTTTTACACAGCGGATGCCCTTCCAGCTGCAACCCAGATCTGTGAAACACCCATGCACACACTCATTCACACACACTCATACACTACAGCCAATTTAGTTCATCAATTCCCCTATAGCGCATGTGTTTTGACTGTGGGGGAAACCGGAGCACCCGGAGGAAACCCACGCCAACACGGGGAGAACATGCAAACTCCACACAGAAACACCAACTGACCCAGCCGAGACTCGAACCAGCGACCTTCTTGCTGTGAGGCCACAGTGCTAACCACTGAGCCACCATGCTGCCCCTTGTTTTCATTTTACAGCTCACATATACAAACACAAATCTGCACGTTATAAAAATGCTGATATTAGAGCAGTCAAACACATACACATATGAATAAATACATTTTCTGCATTAATAAACTGTATTATTTCCAGAGCAGAAACGACTCGGACAGAAAAACAAGAATATAAAGTTAATCTATATACATAAATCATTCATCATGATAGAAATAACACTGATTTCAGACAAACTGCATCACAAATAAACCCTTTTCCATCAGTGTCCACTGCATTTCCCAGAGCGCACACTGTAAATAACAGATCACTCAATGAAATGTATGTTATATTTATGGTTGTGAATTGCATTATGGGATGTTGATCTCTGCTCTGTCCACTTTAGACGTTGAAAATTCAACTCAACAGCTTAACAAAGTGACTTTATAGGCATTTTAGTCGTGTGAAATAATATAATGTATAAGAAATAATATCTAGAGAAATACACTCACGGCCACTTTATTAGGTACACCTGTCCAGCTGCTCGTTAATGCAAGTTTCTAATCAGCCAATCACATGGCAGCAGCTCACTGCATTATGGCATGTAGACATGGTCAAGACGATCTGCTGCAGGTCAAAGCGAGCATCAGAATGGGGAAGAAAGGGGATTTAAGTGATGCTGAACGTGGCATGGTTGTTGCTGCCAGACGGGGTGCTCTGAGTATTTCAGAAACTGCTGATCTACTGGGATTTTCACGCACAACCATCTCTAGGGTTTACTGAGAATGGTCTGACAAAGAGGAAATATCCAGTGAGCAGCAGTTCTGTGGGTGCAAATGCCTTGTTGATGCCAGAGGTGAGAGGAGAATGGCCAGACTGGTTCCAGCTGATAGAAAGGCAACAGTAACTCAAATACGCACTCGTTACAACCGAGGTCTGCAGAAGAGCATCTCTGAACACACAACACGTCCAACCTTGAGGCGGATGGGCTACAGCAGCAGAAGACCACACCGGGTGCCGCTCCTGTCAGCTAAAAACAGGAAACTGAGGCTACAATTCACACAGGCTCACCAAAACTGGACAATAGAAGATTGGAGAAACGTTGCCTGGTCTGATGAGTCTCCATTTCTGCTGACACATTCGGATGCTCGGCTCAGAATTTGGCCTCAACAACATGAAAGCATGGATCCATCCTGCCTTGTATCAGCGGTTCAGGCTGGTGGTGGTGGTGTAATGGTGTGGGGGAGATTTTCTTTGGGTCCATTAGTACCAATTGAGCATGGTGTCAACACCACAGCCTACCTGAGTATTGTTCTGACCATGTCCATCCCTTTATGAGCACAGTGTCTCCATCTTCTGATGGCTACTTCCAGCAGGATAACGCACCATGTCATAAAGCACCAATCATCTCAGACTGGTTTCTTGAACATGACAATGAGTTCACTGTACTCAAATGGCCTCCACAGTCACCAGAGCTCAATCCAATAGAGCACCTTTGGGATGTGGTGGAATGGGAGATTGGCATCCTGGATGTGCACTGCAAAATATTACACATGTTCAGAAAAGTCACTTTTTACAACTATTTAAGGTTAAAAGTTGTCAGAAGAATGATCAAGATCCCATAATGCTGTTCAACAGCAGAAATAAATGGGGAAAAATAAAAAATGCATCACAAAATAGGTAAAACTGCTATTTTACGGCTATTTTTACAGCCTACATGTGCACTGCATTAGTGTGTGTGTGTGTGTGTGTGTGTGTGTGTGTGTGTGAGAGCAGCAGGTCAGCGTCTGGCCTCAGGACAAGAAGTGGTCATGGTCACTTCCTGGTGAATCCAGGGTATGGTGGAGGTGGAGAGTAGTTTGCTGATCTGGGAACAGTGGGTGTGTATGGAGGAGGACGGAGATCAGGAGGAAACATCTCATGATCATAACTGTACGGAGGAGGAGGACCTGCATACAACAACACAACATATATATCAACAACACACTATAGCATCACATCAACAACAGCAAAACAACACATCAACAACAGCTCATTAATGACAAACATCAGCACACGAACAAACAAAACAATACACAACAACACACAGCAACAAAACTGCACATCAACAACAGCACATCAACACAACAACGTACATTAACAACATGGCAACACAACGGTAAACAGAACTAACAATAAAAAAGAACAGCAGATCAATACACAACAACAAAATAACACACAACAGCACATCAACAACAAACAACAGCACATAATCAAACAAAACAACACACAACAACAGCCCATCAGCAAGCAACAAAACAACACACAACAACAACACACATTAACAACACACCAACACAACAGCAAAACAAAACAAACATTAAAAAACAGCACATTAACACACAACAGCACATAAACAAACAACAACAAAAGAACACAACAAAAACAGCAAATACAACACAACAACACACTAACACAGCACAGTCTGTGTACGTTTGTGTGTATTTTTTGTTTGTGTGGGTATGTGTGTGTTTATGTGTATGCATGTATGCTTGTTTGTGTGTGTGTGTATGTTTGTTTGTTTGTGTGTGTGTGTATGTCACCTGGGTAACCTTGAGTCACAGTGTTGATGTATGTGGAACTGAAAACTCCGACTCTGGACCCGCGGCTGTTCTTCACACACATGCAGACACACAAAAACACAGCGGCCACTGCTCCCATCAGAAACACAACACCGAACACGATCCCGGAGATAGCCGTTCCTCTGAGGAAAGAGGGAAACCAGTGTGCTACAGTTAAAACTGAGGAACGAACACTGCTGGACTCCTGAAAAGCTGGATGTTGTTAGTGTGGACATCCTGGATGTTGTTATGCAGCTGTGACTGTTCTCGCCTGTTTCTAGGGTGTTGCTATGCAGCTACGACTGTTCTTGCTGGTTTCTAGGGTGTTGCTATGCAGCCAAGACCAATCTTGTTGGTTTCTAGCATGTTGCTATGCAGTTGTGACAGTTCTTGCTGGTTTCCAGGGTGTTGCTATGCAGCCATGATCATTCTTGTTGGTTTCTATGGTGTTGCTAAGCAGCCATGACCAATCTTGCTGGTTTCTAGGTTGTTGCTATGCAGCTACGACTGTTCTTGCTGGTTTCTAGGGTGTTGCTATGAAGCCATGACCAATCTTGCTGATTTCTAGGTTGTTGCTATGCAGCTGTGACTGTTCTTGTTAGTTTCTAGGGTGTTGCTATGCAGTTGTGACTGTTCTTGCTGATTTCTATGTTGTTGCTATGCAGCTGTGACTGTTCTTGTTAGTTTCTAGGGTGTTGCTATGCAGTTGTGACTGTTCTTGCTGATTTCTAGGTTGTTGCTATGCAGCTGTGACTGTTCTTGTTAGTTTCTAGGGTGTTGCTATGCAGTTGTGACTGTTCTTGCTGATTTCTAGGGTGTTGCTATGCAGCCATGACCAATCTTGCTGGTTCTAGCATGTTACTATGCAGCTACGACTGTTCCTGCTGGTTTCTATGGTGTTGCTATGCAGCCGTGACTGTTCTTGCTGGTTTCTAGGGTGTTGCTATGCAGTTGTGACTATTCTTGCTGGTTTCTAGGGTGTTGCTATGCAGTTGTGACTATTCTTGCTGGTTTGTAGGGTGTTGCTATGCTGCTATGACAGGTCTTGCTGGTTCCTAGGATGTTGGTATGGATTTGCAACTGTTCTTGCTGGTTTTGAGGGTGTTGCTATGCAGGTGTGACTGAACCTAATGGTTTCTAGGGTGTTGCTATGCAGTTTCTTGACTGTTCTTTGTGGTCACTAAGGTCTGTATGTGGATTCTATGTAGTTGCTAAGACGTAGTTACTTTTGTTGTTGCTAAGTGGGTACCAGAAAAGACACTGCTGTTATGTTGCTATGTGTTATTCATTTATTCATTTTCTTTTCGGCTTAGTCCCATTATTAATCTGCGGTCGCCACAGCGGAATGAACCGCCAACTTATCCAGCATATGTTTTACACAGCGGATGCCCTTCCAGCTGCAACCCATCCCTGGGAAACATCACACTCATTCACACTCATACACTACGGACAATTTAGCCTACCCAATTCACCTGTACCGCATGTCTTTGGACTGTGGGGGAAACCGGAGCACCCGGAGGAAACCAACGCGAACACAGGGAGAACATGCAAACTCCACACAGAAACGCCAACTGACCCAGCCGAGGCTCGAACCAGCGACAGCACTACCTACTGCACCACTGCGTCACCCTGCTATGTGTTAGTGTAAGTTAATTGCTCTAGTGACAGAGCTCTGACTCTGCAAGTAAATAAGGAGGCAGCAGTCATGCGTGATTCATCAAACTCTAACTACCTGTTTGAAGGCAGGATGAACTCAATATTTGCAGTGTGTGTGTGTGTGTGTGTGTGTGTGTGTGTGTGTGTGTGTGTGTGTGTGTGTGTGTGTGTGTGTGTGTGTGTGTGTGTGAGTGTTTTATGGTCCAGGCCACCCACAGTGCTCATATTTATTTGCTCCTGATGGATCTCACTGGTTAGTGAGTGGACGGTGATCCGTCTCCTGTGTGAACAGCACCTGACTAAACACGTCTCTGTTGTGGACTAAATATACTGCTTTTCAGATGTCCTTTCAAGTCTAGATTAATGTGTGTGTGTGTGTGTGTGAGAGAGAGAGCGCAAGAGAGAGAGAAACATTTTTATTTTTCAACCTTCTTGACAGAAATTGAGCAAAACACACTATTAAAATGAATTTAAATGATTTAAAAGCCATGTTTACAGTAATAAAGGGTCAAATATCAGAATAAATGAGGCACACTGGATGAAATAGGGCAGCTCTCTCTCTCTCTCTCTCTCTCTCTCTCTCTCTCATTATCCAGCTCAGCCAGCTCTCATCTGATTAAAGACACTGATTTATGCAAATGAAGCATGTTTTTCCTCCGTGTGATTGGACGTGACGTTTGATTATGCTCTCGGATTGAAGTGAAAAAGAAAACAGCTGTGAGTGAGGAGGAAGGGTCAGAGGTCAAGAGGTCAGAGGTCAGCTCAGTGCTGATGTTGTACATGAGTAACATACCAGCAGTCAGGAAGAGTGTGTGTGTGCTTGAAATGTGATACACGTGTGTGTGTGTGTGCGCATGTGTAATATGTGATATTGTGTGTGTAATGTGTGTGTGTGTGTGAGGGAGAGTATGCATGTGTGTTTGTAATATGTCTGTGAAATGTGATACACGTGTGTGTGTGTGTGTGCATGGATGTGTAATATATTTGTGTGTGTGTGTGTGTGTATGTATGCCCATGTGTAATATGTAATTAGTGTGTTTGCTATATAATGTGTGTGTGTGTGTGTGAGAGAGAGTATCCATGTGTGTTTGTAATATAAAATGTGATACATGTATGTATATATGTGTGTGTGTGTGTGTGTGTGTGTACATGTATGTGTAATATGAGATATTTGTGTGTGTAATATTGTGTGTGAAATGTGATACATGTGTGTGTGTCCATGTGTAATGTGTGTGTGTGTGTGTGAGAGAATGAGGATGTTTGTGTGCAATATGTGTTTAAATATACTTGTCTGTGTGTGTGTGTGTGTGAGAGAGAGAGAGAGAGAGAGCAAGCATGTGTGTGTAATATGTGGTTAAATATGATACTTGTGTGTGTGCGTAATATGTTATATTTGAGTGTGTGTTTGTGTGCAATATGTGTTTATATATGATACTTGCGTGTGTGTGTATGTTTGTGTGTGTGTGTGTTTGTGAGAGAGAGCATGCATGTGAGTGCAAATATGATACACGTTTATGTGTGTCTGTGTGTTTGCGTGTGTGTGCGCGTGTGTGCGCAGAGGTAATATGTGATATTGTGTGTGAGTATCAGTATGTGTGAAATGTGATATGTGTGTGTGTGTGTGTGTGTGTGTGTGTGTGTGTGTGTGTGTGTGTGTACTTACGACAGCACATCTCCCACATAAGCATAATATGAGCAGCAGAACGGAGGAACTCCATCACAGCAGTACTCAATACAGCTGTCACACTGAGCCTCTCCATGACCTACACACACACACACACACACACACGCACACACACACACACACACACACACACACACACACACACACACACACACACACACACACACAGTTATATACAGAGTACTGTGTAGTTGTGAGCGTTGACATTTGCGCTGAGTATTTGCTAAACAGTGCTGTGTGTTTGCTATTTTGGTTGTTACAATAATGTTTAGCGCGCAGCATGGTGGCGCAGTGGGTAACTTGATTGCCTCACAGCAGGAAGGTCACTGGTTCGAGCCCCGGCTGGGTCAGTGTGTGTTTCTGTGTGGAGTTTGCATGTTCTCCCTGTGTTGGTGTGGGTTTCCTCCGGGTGCTCCGGTTTCCCCCACAGTCCAAACACATGCGCTATAGGGGAACTGATGAACTAAACTGGCTGTAGTGTGTGAATAAGTGTGTATGGGTGTTTCCCAGTGATGGGTTGCAGCTGGAAGGGTATCTACTACGTAAAACATGGATAAGTTGGCGGTTCATTCTGCTGTGGCATCCCCTGATTAATAAAAGGACTAAACCGAAAAGGAAATGAATGATTAATTATTTATAATATTATAATTATTATTATTATTCATGAATAGTGAAAATGAGGAGTTTTAATGCTTATATTTAAATAAAAAATGTAAAAACAGACACCTGACTGTTATTTCAAATTTAGAAAATATGGAAAAGCCCAAATGTTCAGTTAAATTTGGTCCAATAAATTTAACTACAAAATTAACCCAGTGGACAGAGAATTTACCCCAAATTCTGTTGAAATAACCCAGCATTTTTTAGAGTGTACATATGACAACATAGGCTGCACAGTGGTGCAGTGGTTAGCTCTGTTGCCTTACAGCAAGAAGGTCTGTGTGTGTGTGTGTGTGTGTGTGTGTGTGTGTGTGTGTGTGTGTGTGTGTGTGTGTGAATGAGTATGTATGGGTGTTTCCCAGTACTGGGTTGCAGTCAGAAGGGCATCTGCTGTGTAAAACATATACTGGAATAGTTGGCTATTCATTCCGCTGTGGCAACCCCTGATGAACAAAAGGACTAAGCTGAATGAAAATGAAAGAATAAATGGAAGTCAATGGTTACAGGTTTTCCAACATTCTTCAAAATATCTTCTTTTGTGTTCAACAAAAGAAAGTAACTCTGGATCCAAGGGGAATTGGGTAAGCGAAACTGTCGGCAGTGTATGAGTGTGAACGAGTGTGTATGGATGCAGCTGGAAGGGGAAACATATGCTGGATAAGTTGGCGGTTCATTCCGCTGTGGCGACCCCTGATTAATAAAGGGACTAAGCCGAAAAGAAAATGAATGAATGAATTTTTTAATGTCTATAATTTTATTATTTTGTTTTAGCACAAATCAAACAAATTAAAGAGTGAAAGGAGAAGTGCTGGCTTGGAAACTATCTTTGTTTTCTATTTATGCTTATTTTAATTGAATATGTTTTCATAGCTTTAGCCTAAATTAATTAATAACCTGGTCACATTTGTGAAACATCGTCATGTGAAATTAAAGTAGGAACTCATTAAATGTTTAATAAAGTGCACTCATTTTAGGAGAACAGAATCACAGGATGCACAGCACAGTGTTTTCAGAAAACCTTCAAATATGTTGCTGTTTTCCCCAGCATGATCAATGTTTGCTAATTAATCAGAAACAGATGAATGAATGAATCTAATCAGTCAGAGAGCTCCACATCTCCAGCAGTGTCTCTCTCTCTGTCTCAGTGTGGTGTAGGAGGGAGAATCTGACTCTTCCTATCATTCCAGACGAGTCTGATCCTGCAGAGAATCATCAGATCTCCTGCTCACAGACGCCCGCGCTCATGCTCACATGAACACACTGCAGATCACTGATGCAGAGAGATTCATCATCGTGCATTTCAGCATTGATCAGGTGTAAAATATGCATAACGCAGGTCTAATAATACAGTTATTAATTTAAATTCTTGATCAAACATTTGCCCTAACTGGACTAATATATTTCCTTAATCATGATGATGACAGTGCATTATAATATATTAGTGATGTTGCATTATAATCACAATATCTGGTAATGAACAGGGTCTGTGTGGAAGTGTGTTGGGTTTATTTGTGGTGGTGAGTTGTATTATGGGATGTTGATCTCTGCTCTCCGCTTCTAATGCTGAAAATTGAACTCTACTGCTTAATAAAGTGACTTTTATTGACATTTTAGTGGTTTAAATGATAATATCATGTATGAGAAAGAGAGAAATGAGTGTGTAAAATAGCAGGAAATGTGCTGCAGTTTATTACATGGTTTCTGTAGCGTAATATACAACACCAACACACACAGTATAGCACTGCACACTAATAATCATAATATTTCCTTACATTCCTTAGTGATTTACTGGACTCTCAAAGCTCTTTACACACATTTTTATTTGGGGGGGGGGGGGGGGGGGTGATCTCCTCATCCAGCACCACTGTGCAGCATCCACCTGGATGACACAATGGCAGGCATACTGCGGCAGACCGCACACCACACACCAGCTGATTGGTGGAGAGGAGACGTTGAGGAGAGTGATGAAGCCAGTTATGATATGGGGATGGTTAGGAGGCCATGATAGACAGTAGGGTTGGGCGATGTCGACCAATTTGGCATCGTATGATGTCTAACGTGAAACATTGAGATGGATGATAGCATCGTTGTCGTAGATTAATTAATGATTTATGAATAATTAATACATTTATAACTAATTAATTATTTGTAGCTTACCGTTTCAACAACCTGGTCTTTGTTTTACCCAAAACCAAATCAAAAAATAAATAAAGAAAGTCACACACAGATGACCACCTGTCAATCAGTGTTTCAGCAGGACTCTGGCATGAATAGTCAGAGTGATCTGTGTCCTTATAATGGCGTCCACACACTTAATTGGTAATAAAGGTGCACACCCAACAGGAACCAACCAACAGTATCTGAGGTTTACACTAAAATGACTGAGTAGAAGCGTGAAAGTGAGAGACTGAAGCAGTGTACTGACGCTGTGACACGTTACCTGAGAGATTCAAAAGAGCGAAGAGTCATTAGATAGAGATAAGATGAATTAAATATCACCTTTACTAACTATAGTGAGACACAGCGGGACATCCTTGATCAACTGTCCCACGTGCACTGCTGTCTGGGCTGACTGCTGGAACTCAGAGTCAGACTCGCGAATAGCCTACACTGCAATGCATGACAGATTGTGTGTGTGGTCACGTCGGCTCAGTACTGTAATGTCGTCTATCGACCCAACCCTAATGGACAGAGGCCAGTGGGCATATTTGGCCAGGATGCATATTTTTGCAGGACATCCTGGGATTTTTAACGACCACAGAGAGTCAGGACCTCGGTTTAACGTCTCATCTGAAAGACGGTGTTTACTGAGCAGTGTAGAGTCCCCTTCACTATACTGGGGCGTTAGGACTCACACAGACTACAAGTTGAGCGCCCCCTGCTGGTCACACTCACACCACTTCCAGCAGCAAGCTAGATTTCCCATGTGGGCTCCCATCCAGGACATAACCAGGCTCAGCTCTGCTTAGCTTCAGTGGGCGACCATGTGAGAGCTGCAGAGAGCTAGTTAAAAACTATTAAATATGACAATAAGTCACTTTTTTACAACTTCTCAAGGTTATAAGTTGTTGGAAGGAAGTTCAAGGACCCGTAATGCAATTTAAAAGGATAAATAAATGGCAAAAAACTATTTAACAGTGTAATATTCATCTTAAAGTACAATTTACAGTCATTTCAAAGGCTAGATTAATTAGGCAAACCACAACAGTGTTTTATTCTGTAGCCAATTGAATTTTGACATAATATTGGTCATAAAAATTAATCTACAAATGTGAAACTGCTTTTATTTAAGCCACGCTAAACAGAAATCAGACTTAAATATATTATAGGAAAAAAAAATATCATAGGAAATACTCATGTGTCATTAAAATGTCATTAATC
The DNA here is from genome assembly GCF_903798145.1 of Danio aesculapii. Taxonomy (NCBI): domain Eukaryota; kingdom Metazoa; phylum Chordata; class Actinopteri; order Cypriniformes; family Danionidae; genus Danio; species Danio aesculapii. The sequence continues at coordinate 62,603,016 of NC_079435.1, read as the reverse complement.
TGTATATTAAAAAAGAAATAATAATACTAAATTTTACAGAAGTGTGTTTTCTTCATCTTTATAAAGCCCAGTAAAGCATGAGAATCTTTTAATGTCAACACATAAACATTGTAAATATCTATATCTGGAGCTGAAGGCTGGCTGGCACTCAATTACAGCGCTATCTTGTCCTGCCCACAGTCATCATCACGGTATAATTGGGGTAATTATGTCTTCTAAAGCAGCAAGATTTGGCTTCAATTTGCGTGGCGTCTGTTTACATCTGGCTTCCCAGAGCAACTGAGAGCAAATGTGGGGCCTGCAGACTGGGTGGTCCCCCGGGGGCCCGCGATTTACCTCTGGGTCCCGTCGGTCAACACTTCTGGGACAAAGACGCTTTAGACGCACTGGTGCCTTAAATGTTACCACACACACACACACACACACACACACACACACACACACACACACACACACACGCACACACGCACACACACAAACATTCATCCGCCAGTCTGTCTGAGTCCAGTTTAATCACAACACTTCACAATGGACATGCTATAAGATGGTCAAACCATGCTAGTTAATGAATACACCATGATATTTACATGCATGTTAAAGGATACCACAGCATTACCATGGTAGCATTAAACACCAAGCTCAAAGTACACTCTAAAAATGCAAAGTAAAAATGTTGGGTTGTTTTAACCCATTGATGGGTCGGACAAATATTGACAAAGCTGGGTTAAACAACTTAATTAAAAGTGTATTTAAAAAATGAACAGATTTTTGTTGGGGTAGTTGATATTAGACCTATCACTGAGTTTAAACAACCCAGCCTTATAGAGTGTGACATTAAAAAATGTTGGATGCAAGAGTAGCTAATTAGTTATCAGTTATTACAATGGAATGACACAAAGTAAAGTACATATAATGAATATTAGTAAATATAATAGTAAATAATAGATTGTTTAAACATTCTGGCAACGTTATAGTAACGTTAATAGAACGTTCATTAAACAATATATGATTTTTAATAATATTTTAACAACATTCAGAACGTTTTCTTAACTTTTAAGAACAACACTACTCATTTTATTAACATTTGAACGTATCGTTCACGTAAATTACATAACATAACAAAACGTTACTTTAACGTTCGCATAACAAACAAATGTACTAAAAGTAACGTAAGTGTAACTTCATGAGATGTCCAGCAAAATATTCTACAAACGCATTTGATTTCTTGTTGTTATTACTTGTAATTTGAGAATTAAAATGGTCAAACCATGCTAGTTAATGAATACACCATGATATTTACATGCATGTTAAAGGATACCACAGCATTACCATGGTAGCATTAAACACCAAGCTCAAAGTACACTCTAAAAATGCTAAGTAAAAAAATGTTGGGTTGTTTTAACCCATAGATGGGTCAGACAAATATTGTTGGGTTGGGTTATGTTGGATTGAACAATTTAATTAACAGTGTATTAAAAAATGAACAGATTTATATAGAGTGTGACGTTAAAAATAGTTGGATGCAAGAGTAGATAATTAGTTACCAAGTTTTACAATGGAATGACATAAACATACATTGAAATGACCTGTAAAGCACATATAATGAATAGATATTACTACATTTAATATTAGTCAATAATAGATTGTTTAAACATTCCTGCAACGTTATTGTAACATTAATAGAACATTCATTCAAAGATATCGGATTTTTTATATTTTAACAACATTATGAACGTTTTCTTAACCTTTAAGAACAATAGCACTCATTTTGTTAACATCTGAACGTATCGTTTACGTGATTTACGTGACGTAACAAAACAAAACGTTACTTTAACGTTCGCATAACGAAAAAAATGTACTAAAAGTAACGTAAGCGTATACTCATGGGATGTCCAGCAAAACATTGTACGAACACACTCGATTTCTTGTTGTTATTATTTGTAATTTAAGGAAAAAGTTGCTGTAATTAACTTGAGTTTGTTTAAACAGCATTAAATAAAGCTGAAAGTAGTTCTTCATACCGGCGATTAAGCAGAGCAGCAGCGACTCCCGCACGAACTTCCAGCTCTTCGGTAAACTCGCGCTTCTGGGATTCTCCATAATCCGCTTATTTAAGGAAAACTCCGCATCTAAACACTCTTTCCGCACTACTTCTTCCTCTTCCCGCAGTGCATCGCTACCTCAGCCATGACTGCAGTCGAAAGCAAAAGTTCAGAGTCAGAAAAGTTCCCACATATCCTCCATGAGCTGCACGTGTATGTGTGTCCAGCTCTTCCTCTTTGTCTGGAGCTTCTGGTTCTCCCACGGCGCTGCGCTCTCTGCGTGACCGCCCGACCCTCCCCCTGAGCCGGCACAGCAGCAGTCAGAGCCCGCCTTGGGGAACGGCTTGAGGGGATACAGCTGCGGATACTCACATCAATATAGCGTCATTTTTTTTGTGACACTGTAACTCAATAATTAATATTTTTACATTACTGTAAGGGGTAGGTTAAGAGTTGGGATAGGGGTGGGCGTTAATAAAATATAATTTAATGGGTAATTTAATAAATAATACTCAGTAAATTACTGTTTTAACATTACTGATGGCTGGGGGGTAAAGGTAGACATTGTTTATGAAATGCAATTTAATGGGTAATTTAATGGCTACAGCTGTATCCCTTTTAGTAATAAACGAGTGCCCGCCTCCGCGTCACGACCCCCATCATCTTCATCAGTAACTCACGATCATTCTGAGAACTCGCTCGTCTTTTCAAGAGCTGCAAATTGCGGCCTCTTCTTCTCGCCAATGACCCTGAAGACTAAATTTAGATCTCTCTTTAATCGTGTTTTCACGATTCTGCTTTGTATGCAGGATCCCTGAGATGGACAACACAAGACAACAAAAGCCACACACACACGCACGCACACACACGCACGCGCGCACACAAACACACACACTCGTGCTCCAGAATGACACTAATATGATCATTCTGATGAGTAGCTCAGGACAGCGAAAGTTCACAATTTTTTTAATTTACTCAAGTGTTTCCAAACCTTCATGAGCTTCTTTCTTCTGTTAAACACAAAAGGAGATATTTTGAAGAAAGCTAAAAACCTGTAGGCGGCGCGGTGGCTTAATGGTTAGCACTGTGACCTCACAGCAAGAATTAAGGTCACTGGTTCGAGTCTCAGCTGGGTCAGTTGACGTTTCAGTGTGGAGTTTGCATGTTCTTCCCGTGTTGGCGTGGGATTCCTCCGGGTGCTCCGGTTTCCCCCACAGAAAACTGTACAACCCTGCTGAAAAAACAGCTTAAACCAGCCTAGGCTGGTTGGCTGGTTTTAGCTGGTTGACCAGCCTGGTTTTAGAGGGGTTTTGGCCATTTCCAGACTGGTTTCCAGCCATTTCCAGCCTGGTCTTAGCTGGTCAGACTGGAAAGTGACCAGCTAAAACCAGCTTGACCAGCCTGGTTTAGGCTGGACATAGCTGGTTTTGGCTGGGCTCCCAGCCTGGCTAGGCTGGTCAAGCTGGTTTTAGCTGGTCATTTATTTTCCAGCCTGACCAGCTAAGACCAGGCTGGGAATGGCTGGAAACCAGTTTGGAAATGGCCAAAACCCCTCTAAAAGCAGGCTGGTTGACCAGCTAAAACCAGCTAACCAGCCTAGGCTGGTTTAAGCTGTTTTTTTCAGTAGGGAAGCCCTGGGTAGTCATCAACAAGCAAAACAACTGCATTCTGACAGTGAACTACACCTGTACGGCAAGGTGAACTTACACATAGAGGTAATCAAAGTACAACAGTGTTCACAGTCAAATAAACAGAGTCAATGTTGTTTAAGTCACACTTGCAGGTTATTTCAGACCGAATATTCAGAGTGTCGTGGTAAACAATATAGGGAGTGTGACACAAGTTGTCACTGAATGAATGTGTGAATATTAAACCAAGTTTACCTTAATAACTTACACTTCACGTTTCATTCTGAGCATTCAGTGTGCGCAGTTTAATTCACCATGTTTAACTGTTTTTGCTGAAATCATTGCTGCAATCAAAAACGAGTAACGTGTACGATTCAGCATAGCGTGAACTTACCTGATATAACATGAAATCTGCTGAGTCCAGCATTTATAATTAGGTCCTCACTCCATTCAGCTCCCTTTTAGCCAAAGGCGTCTGCTGTTGGCATAAAGCAGTGTGGTGTACCGTAAAAGTTACGTTTTCTATTTTTGTACTTCCGAATTTGGCATCCTACCGCACAACATGACATGTGTACTATTGCCAGCGATCTCTTTTTGCAACCGGGAACCCATGTGACGCCATGTGTGACAAAGGTTGATAATTCATCTTATAGACACTCATACACTACGGCCAATTTAGCTTACCCAGTTCCCCTATAGCACATGTGTTTGGACTGTGGGGGAAACCGGAGCACCCGGAGGAAACCCACACCAACACGGGGAGAACATGCAAACTCCACACAGAAACACCAACTGACCTCCATCAATTACTCAATTAATATAAATCATCTGCATCTTGCTGTCTTGTATGTTTACATCTACTTCTTGCTTGTTCAATCCTGTGCAGATTTCAGACTGTGTGCAAACTCTGGAGCTTCTGGTTCATCAGACTGACTGGAGCTCAATGCACCGAACCACCCTTAAAACAATCTGACTAAACCCCACCGTGTCCTCTTTAATCATTAATGCCTGTTGACTTGCTCGTTATGACCGCTGACCTGTGACCCAATAAATACACCAGTCAAACAGCTGTTGGGAGTGCTAATTAATGTGATTATATTAAATAAATTGAATTTTGGTGGCCCAGACTGGCTTGTAATATGAGCAGACAGACACAACCAGTGTCATTAGTTAAGATCTAGTTATATTTAGACTTTATTTATGCATATACAATTAATGAAAATGTGAAGTTGGTACATATTTAACAATATCTTCATTATCTTGTGTCTGGTTTAGGTTTACTTGCCAGTTATTCACATATTTTTTAATAATAAATAACTGTTAGATGTTGTCCTGTCTTTGGATGTGATTAACCACATTAAAATACCAGTGAACAATATTTAATTGCACATGCAGTACCTTTTTAAACCACTAGGGGACCAGGATTTAGACCTTAAGATGCACACTAAGCAATATTTGAAACCCGGTTTTGACCACTAACACACCTGCAGCCAATCAGCAGTGAGGGGCGTGTCTAGTATTGACAGTGGGAGATCAGAAAAAGGGGCGTGGTCTTATTGTGTTGTGGGCGTGTTTGATTTAGTGCTTTCGAATATCAATATCGTTAGGTTAAACTGGTTTAGTAGCACATGAAGTGCTTCAGTCTCAGATATAAGACACACAAAATAAGACACAATCTCAACAACACTGTTCCACAAATCAATGTGATACTTTATTCATAAACCTAAGATCATAGATGTTGTATAAATACTCTAATATAATCTACATCCTTCAGTTATTTCAATAATAATAATAACAAACAGAAATACAATAATTATAAAAAAAGGCAACAAGATTATATTAAACGGGCTGTACAAAAATAAATAACCTTTGGATATTCTGTACAAAAAGAAAGAAAAGCAAAAAATAACAAAGATCTCATTACAAAACCTTCTCAGAAGGCAGGAGAGGATTACTTATGAAGTAGTAGCAGGAGCGAATCCCTCGCCGTATCTCTCTACACACAATCACACACATACATAAACAAGTAAACACACTCTCTCCTCAGATGTAGTAGAAACTATGCCCTTTGCGTTCCCTCCCCCTTAAAAACACGATCCCTCTTGATCAGGTATGGCTTTGCAGAACGGTGAAATGATCAAACTAGGAAGCTAAACGTAAAGCTAGTTAAGCTGATCTATGAGGAAATTGCATAATACCTGTTGTGGTGTTTGATTAGCAGCATGTGTGCCTAGCTGAGGTGAGATTGGCACTGATTTTGGCAAGAAAAAGACGTGTTAAATATGTGCTCAAAGCCAGAGTTTGCAACGTTTAAATGGAGAACCACTAGAGGGCACTCTAGGAAAATCAGTACTGCTGTCGACCCTGGCAAAACAATACTCCTATATGCTATTGTATAATAAAAAAGGCTGTCTGTCTAGTCCTGCTCAGACAGTACATAAATGCATAGCTGTTTCAATAATCGTCCACCACACACACCCATGCATGTTGAAAAATAACACGCAGCATCCAAAGCAGCATGTCCTCATCCTCCATCACAGACAGGTACACAGTGTGCCAGCCTTGTGCCCTGTACCCAGTGTTAGATGAAACCCAAAGAAGTTTGGTTGCAGTCTCAGTCATAAGGAGCCCTTTGAATCCAAGAACCTGTGTATTGGTTGGCACCAGATATAACTTGCAAGGTTTTTAAACCCTCGGTTTTCAACAGGGAGTCAGATTGCACAAATTCAGAAGGGGTCGTGGTCGATCTGTTGCATTGCAGCTATTATGAGGTAAAATGTGACCATCATGTGCAATGCAGCTAAGTGTACGCTTGCGAAAGCCTCTACCGCATGTTCTGGAACATTCAGACCAGTTCCCCAGCTGCCATAATGGGCAATCCTGCAAAGCACATTGCCGAGATGATGCAGGGCGCAACTCATCAACACAGTCTTTAGATGGACGACGGTTAGAATCAAGGCACATAACATCCTGAGTCTGGATCCCACCACCGCAGGTTTTTGAACAAGGTCCCCACTCACCAAAGAACCAGGATGGGCAATCCTGCAAAGCACATTGCCGAGATGAAGTAGGGCGCAACTCATCAACACAGTCTTTAGATGGACGACGATTAGAATCACGGCACACAACATCCCGAGTCTGGATCCCACCACCGCAGGTTTTTGAACAAGGTCCCCACTCACCTAAGAACCAGGATGGGCAATCCTGCAAAGCACATCGCCGAGATGATGCAGGGCGCAACTCATCAACACAGTCTTCAGATGGAAGACGATTAGAATCAAGGCACACAACATCTTGCTTCTGGATCCCACCACCGCAGGTTTTTGAACAAAGTCCCCACTCACCTAAGAACCAGGATGGGCAATCCTGCAAAGCACATTGCCGAGATGATGTGGGGCGCAACTCATCAACACAGTCTTTAGATGGACGACGGTTAGAATTAAGGCACATAACATCCCGAGTCTGGATTCCACCACCGCAGGTTTTCGAACAAGGTCCCCACTCACCTAAGAACCATTCAGCATCTACAGCTTTACTAATTGCGTTAATAGACGGCCGGTTTGAGCCATTGGGACGTGGAGCAAAGTAGCTATATTTGACACGAGGTCTGGGGGATTCACCGACTGACAACACCTGGATGGTTAAAGGCTCGGGTAAGGGAGCAAAGCTTCTCAGGCGCTCCAGAAGAACAGATGAGCCGCTGTACCGCAGCAGAGCACCTTTCACAGAGATATCAGTCTCTAAAGTGGTCAACTTATAGTCGCCGTTCAGTAGGTAGGAGCCATCTTGCCGGCGGACTGCTAGGTAGCTGTTGTCTTGGTGACGGCCTCCATAAGATCGCTGCTTGACATCTAGGTTTGTGGCACCAGCTGGAATCGTCACCACATCCTGGTAGCCCGGTCTAATGTGCAGAAACAAGCAAAGGTCAGTATCAACTGAAATCTGAAAAGCTATTTAAAGAGTTAGATCAACCAAATATTAACATACTCTAATTAATTAATCACTCTCTGCTAGTTACAACCCCTTATGAGTTCTGTTCATGTTCAGAACTCAAATTAAGTGATTTTTAGATCAAATCCGAGAGTTTCCTCATCCTTTTTAGAAAGCAAGGGCCCCAAGACATTCAATGTCCAGAAAAAAAACAAAACTTTCAATCTGACTTCATCAAACGAAGCTCCAAGAACTCTTTTGTGCACCAAAGAAACGGTAAAAACAACTTTTATTGCCGATGCCATGGTGCATGTTTACTTTGGGCAATAAAACGTTTTGCCATTAGGGTCAGTACTGTCGTATTGCCCAGAGTAAAGGCAAACTCTGACCTGATGTTGGAGACATAGATGAACAAAGTCATCTTTACTATTTTATGTTGGCACACAAAAGAGCTTTGTATGATTGCAGTTGAACCATTAAAGTCACACTGAATATTTTGACAATGCTTTGGCTCCTTTTCTGGACTTTGAGAGTCACTGAACCCTTGGTGTCTATGGACGATGAGGGAGCTCTCAGACTTAATCTAAAATATCTTAATTTGCGAGCGATTAATAACAATATTTTACCTTTTGGGTGAACTAATCTAAAGATTTTAGCTGGTAAAAACCTTGGTAGAGATCATGGCTTACCTAGCACGTTCCATTGATCCGGAAACTTTCTTGCAAGTTGATCCATCTCCTCCACAGATGCCACATTTGTCGAATCGTTGGTTGGATCCGATGACCCTGTCGCATCCAGCCTTCACACACTGTCCTTGGACACAGACTGAAGTGGAATCTGGAGTGCATGGTGTCCCATCAGCCACCTGTAGGCATCATAAGGAACCTCAGATTAAACCCCATCCTTGCGCTTAACATCAACAAACTCTAAGGCAAGTAGGAATGCTCACCTTTGGCTTCAGAATGAAGAAGTAGCCCGTTCCCTTTGCTCGGCACACCAACTTGCAGCGATCCTTAGGAGAAACCCCAGCGTACTTTGGCACCCACTCAACACCCTCACCTGAGCCCAGTGACACCTGAGAGGAGAGGTCATTGTGTGCCAAACACTGCTCCTCACGGAAGGTCAAACCTGCGCAGATAAATACACCTGAGTATCGAGCAACTTGCATCCGAATGCATCAGTTGACAAGACGATCCCTTACCATTGCAATCAGGGCAGGTCTCTGTGTTGCAGGAGCGGTACTGAATTCTCTTGCCCTCACAGTATTTGCCTCCATTTTTGGGTCGGGGATTGACACAGTCCCTAAAAGAGTATTGCACACCTCCTCCACAGGTACGTGAACAGTCTCCCCAAGATCCCCATGATCCCCATCCACCATTGACGGTAGTCTAGATAAATAAAGATAAATTGTCAATCACAAATCAGAATGAAATATGAGAACATGGCTGTGTAGCTTACAAGATATGCATGGTTAATTTGGGCACATTGTGGGACATTGATTAATGTACACTGTCCCTTGTTGTGAAAATAAACTGAACTGAACAAATGGCAAACCAAATGGTCCTTACCTCATATTTGGCAGCCTCAGTCTTGCTCAAACACTGGCCTGCCCTACAGTAGCTGTTAGACCCACAAGGCGTCCCATCGGCCCATGGAAAGTTCTTGGTTTGGCAGACCAACAAGCCATTTGCAGAGGTGACAGTGCACCAAAGGGCGGCACAGGTGGAGCTCAGGTCAGGACAGTGCTGGGACTCATCTCCGAATGTAAGACGGCATTGTCTATCAGCACTGTAAACCGATCCTGGCAGAGTTTGGGGCAACTCTTTAGGTTTTTGGGGCTTGTCCAGTAAACACTGACCATGGCCATTGTCTAGGAATGACGTGACCATAAGAGCACTGCAAGGGGACCAGGGGTCTAACTGGTTTAGATTTGACAATGTTGAAGCCATCATGTGGGCACTCCATTGGTCCCCGTTAACACTGGCACATTGCTTGGCATCATCATGGGGCATGTTGAACACGTGACCTACAGCAGAAGCATGATTATTTATTAAGTTACACTTGCAAGGTTTGCAGTTCTGAGAAAGAAGCATGGGGATATACCTACCAAGCTCATGTGCAACCGTGAAGGCTGCCTGCAGACCATCGTCTTCAATAATGGAACAGCTTCGGTCTGGATCGCATGCGGTGCCCACATCTGCCATCCCCAAAGTGTCACAAGAGTGAGCTCCACAAAGATCCTGCATGCAACAGGGTTCATGTTAGGTTTGCACGTTACTGGGGAAATGTGATATTTTTGTTGCTAAGTATAGCGAAGTTTCTTGCAATGTAACAATTCTCTAAATTAATCTAATTTGGGCAAAGATAAGTGATGTCAAAGTGCAAATGTTAAGACTTTAAAACCCTTTAAATGAGTGAAAACATAGGTACATATTCTGATTTGTTTTGGACGTTGTCATTTCCATCTCTTGGACTTCTACCATTGAGCAAGGTTCACACCAACCATGGAATGCAAATGCAATGCAAACACAATAATAAAGGCAGATTACCGCTGTGTGAATGACATGGAATGCATGACACCTTAATTATGTCTCAAATAATTGAACTCGAAAAATGTGTAAATTCAAGCGAGTGACGTGGTGTTTTGCGCTTTGGGTTTTCTTAAACTCTAGATTGACACCGTTGAGCCACTCTAGCCAATAGCAAAACAGCATCTACTGGGGCATGTCTAAACATAGTATGGCCTCATCTGATTGGTAAAATTTGAATATACAACCAATCAGTGCTGGAGTAAGCTCAACTGACGCTCTAGACCAGGGTTGCCCAAAGTCGTTCCTGGAGAGCCGCTGTCCAGCAGAGTTTAGTTCCAATTCCAATTAAACACACCCGAAGGAGCTAATCAAGCTCTTTCTAGGTATACTAGAAAATTCCAGGCAGGTTTGTTGAAGGAAGTTGGAGCTAAACTATGCATGACGCCGACCCTCCAGGACCGAGTTTGGGCACCCCTACTCTAGGCAAACTAAGATCATGAGGATGAATGAAAGGCAAGATTGGGGGCCTAGGGACTTGGGTGAGAGGGGGTTAGGGGGTGGGGATGTGGGATGTTTGGTGCTGCCCTGACTACTCTGCTGCCCTAGGTGGCTGCCTAGGTCGCCTCTTTGGACGCGCCAGCCCTGTAACCAATGCATGCAACACACAAATGAAATTTAAATTAAATTTATTGCACGTCTCTGCAATACAGATATTACGCAAACCAGAGATTACCAGCCTGCTCCTGAAGATCTACCCTCTTGCAGATTTCAGTTGCAACCCATATCAAACACACCTTCTGGTAATTACCAAGTGCTTTTCATGGCCTAATTAATTAGTTCAGGTGTGTTTGATCAGGGTTGGAGATGAACTCTGCGGGAAGGTAGATATCCAGGAACAGGGTTGAGCAAGCCTGATGTAAACTATTATCATGGTAACATAAAAAAGGTACAATGTGGTCATGTGGACGATAAAACCGGTGTTTTCGCCTCATGACGTCAGCCTCTCTGCTTGGCTGACATGGCTGAGTTTACACCAGAAATGAGGCAAAATTCTGCACATTCTTGGCAAACATATCACATATTTTGTGTTGTTCGCAAACGGGATGGTAATACGCTTCTGTCCTCACATTTGCATTCATTTGTATGCAATTTACTAATGCAAATACTGAATTCCCCTATTGGTGTGAACTCAGCATTAAAGTGTCTTTATCGCCCCCTGTTGGTTCGGTGTGCTCTTAACATCCATCAGTGCATTTTTGCATTTTCATGTAGACTGAGATGTTTTAAATATCTATGTGCATGTGGACATGGCCTTAGTGATGCTTACCTTTCTGGTGAACAGTACTGCAGTGTCGTAGTGTTCTGGGTGTCGGTCGCTGGGTGGGTTGTGCTGTTTTTGCCATTGGCAGAAGCTCCTGAGGGTCATTGCAGCATTGGTGGACACCTGAGGACCGTGTTCTTCATCATGCACAACAAGTAGTTTCACAACTGCCAGAGTAATGGAATTATGGATGGTATGGTGTCGATACAGGCGAGATGCCACCGCCATGATGGTCAGCAGATAAGGTTCGAGTTGAGCACCATGAAACTCCGCCATTGACTGGTCTGCCACAATCATGATCTCCAGATATCGAGGCGTGGACACAAAGCGACGAGACCTGTGGTGTGCTGGAGGATGACACAAACATTAAAAACCTGGAATTAAATCCTAGATCAGCTTTAGTCTTTTAAAAGAGAAGCTATAATGCAAATCGCTTTTATAAGGGGTTTAAACCAGCCTGATCTCACGAGAAAACGTAAGTATTTTACGTTTTGTCAGTTTAGTGGCTATTTGTACGAATTCGTACGAGTTCAATAGTACGAAATTGTGCGATTTTGAAAATGAGGCGTGGCACCTAACCCCACCCCTTAACCCAACCGTCATTGGGGGATGAGCAAATTGTACTAAATTATACAAATTAGATCGTACGAATTTATACGAATTCACTACTAAATCAAAAAGTTACGAATTCCCGTGAGATTGTGTTGGTTTAAACAGCAGCAGTGTGTAAATATCTCCAGCCTCTCATGGTGAACAGGAATGAATTGTGTTTATTATAATCAGACTTGATGAATGAAACACTTTGATTGACATTCTCCCTTTGTACGTGTCATCAGAGGGGGAAAAGCCCCGCCCACTAATGCCCATCTCTCCCTCATTAGCATAAACAGCCCTGAGTGAGAAGCACCTCGCTATTAGAAAAGTGGACAGGGAACACAATGCCATTTGAATTTAAAGCGACAGTCACCATAGGCATAGTATATGGAATAATAGCTCACCTTTAAATTAGAGCATACAATAAAATGCAATTAATATCTATGCTTATAGATATATCTTCCATGCTGATCACAGCCAGTACGCATTAAAGGGATGGTTTACGCACAAAAACAAAAATCACTGACAAATTTCTCATCCGCAAGTGGTTCCAAACCTTTATGAGTTTCATTTTTTTCTGTTAAACACTAAGGAAGATGTTTTGAAGAATGTTGTAAAGCTGTAACCATTAGCATCCATGGTATGAAAAACATGGAAGTCAATAGCCAAAACACCTTCAACAGAAGAAAACATCTCAAACAGTTTTGGAGGGATAGTAAGCAATGACAGAATTTTCATTTATTGGTGAACTGTCCCTTTAACTGGCATGCTTTAAATAGGTATTACTTCCTATTGGAAGTCAGGTGATATTTGGGAGGGGCGATCTCACTCTAAACAGAGATTTATCTGACTATTTCTGTGTATGGATATGATGGTAAGATGATGTGATCAATAATGTTGGTGTATTTCTATGAAACCAAACAATTGTATGTTTAAATGGTATTACATATATTTAAATGTTTATATACGCTTTAACTCATTATAATGCATCAAATGTAATAATCATCCATGTATTTTGATGGTAAATAGTTGATAAAGTGATTAATTATTAGTAAAACTGAAGCAGGAGGACTGTGTGAAGTAAAGTGCTGAGTTTGCTGTCTTCTCCGTTTGTCTAAGCTTCTGCTCCGCCCTGCTAATAACTTCTCCAAAACTTGCGCACTTTCACGTTGGCGGAAATACAAGCCGTGCACAGTCCTCCGGTGCTGATCTGCGCAACATGCGGTACCGGGAGCAGAACTTCCACGTCTGCCCGCCTCCCCCTCTCCGTAACACCGCGTCCCCTTCCCTCCTCCCGCCGGAGATTTCAGCTTCTCCAATTAACCCTCGCCTCGCTTCTGGAGACGCTCATCTGCACTGAATAGAGGGTTTTAATATTCTTTAAACTGAGTCGGCACCAGTAGAACTTCTGTGATGGTAGTCGCACATTTTACACATTAACCCCCTGAGAAACACCCAAAGGAGGACGCACACTGTAAAAATACCACCACAACACAAATCGATTAAGTTATATTAACACATTTAAGTGGATTGAACATAAAACAATGATGTTGTCCCAAAAAATCTCAATAACTGCATTGTTTTAGGTCTTTTTAAACAAGAAGTTTAATAAAAAGCATTATTTTTGAGAGCAGATCTCGCTCCAAACCGGCTTAATTCGCTCCGTATGCGCCAGCGCGCGCCGAGTCACCGAGTTTATTCAGGTTACCGGAGGCGTGCACGAAATATCACCGGATAAAACCTCCAAGTGTAAGGAGTAATCAGGCAGATGAATGAAGAAAGCTCACTCTAAACAATCACAGACTCTCGTAACCCAATGTTGGGTCAAATATTAACAAACCAACCCTTGGGCTAATGTTTTAATATAAAATATCATTTTAGACACTTTTTTAACCCAACAGATGCGTCTGACCACATTTGACCCAACACTGTGTTTAATTCTGCACTATTTACCTTTAGACTCGGATGGTTCGGAATGGGTTGGGTACGGTTTCTCGGTGACCCGCTCCTCCTCCTCGTTCACGCCGCACTTGGAGCCGCTCTCCTCAGCGTGGATCCCCCGTGTCCTGCGGCGGATGGTGTGAGCGTCTCGGTCTGTAGCTCTGGTGGAGTTCTCGGGCTGGATGAAGTACTCTTCCCCGCCGACAGAGAAGCCTCCGCGCAGCCCGTTGCACAGATTAATCGCCGCGGAGGAAAGTTCATCTCCGTTTACGGTTCCCGAGAAGAAGCATCGCGCCTCCCCAGCGCTGTCAAACTCACCGGTCTCCGGTTTCCCCACCATCTGGAACACAAACCCAGGCGCCAAAAAGGTCTGGTCCGGTTCCAACGCCAACACCATCCGCTTTCCAAAGACATCCAAGCGATAGATGCGTTTCTCGGAGTCCTCCTCTCGGGATTGCTTCGAGTGTCCCGGTTGTGTGTCCAGACGCACCGGCAGCACGGAGCTCTCCTCCCACGCGCTCTGCGCCGCGTTTACGCACAGGACAAACCCAGCCAAACTCAAAACCACACGCAAAAAAGACATTATATTCCTGTTAAGTTCTCAAAACACAAAATATCCTCACAAAGTATTTGACTCCTATATTTATATATCAAAAACCAATCCCAAATCCACAGCTGAAGCACTTAAAAAGTGGCAATAAATAAAGTGTTGGCAGTCTGTAGCAGCAGTGTGTTTCTCTCCTTCTGTCTCTGACCCAGAGTCCCGGCTCTCTATATATGCAGGAGCGCAGGACCACCCCTTTCCTGGAGCCCCTTTGATCTGAGTAACGCAGCCGAGTTCTGGAGCTCCGCCACGGCCATCAATCATCACAGCACCGCGCTTCTCTGCGGAGCTCCTGAAAACTCCTCATCCGTCTGTCTGTCTGCTGCTGGGCATCTCCTGCACTTATGTAACTCATAAAGTCCAGAGTTAAGAGCACTAATCAGTCAGTTTCACGCGGGGTTAGTGAGGACATCAGGGGGAGAGTCTTGGGTCTCCATGCTGGTGACTGGAGCGCGGCTGCCGGAGGAAGAGCAGGATCTTCGGCTGCAGGGGAAAAGCGCGCCGCGGTGCCCTTAAGGTGGAGAACCTGAGATCTTCAGCCAAACACTGCATTAATAGCGTAATGCTCAGCAGATAATGTGTTGTGTTATAATTTATAATATAACACAATATAATATCATTTTAACAGTCATTATAACAAAGCAATTAGTTACTTAAGGTGAATATACACGTTGTATCTAGATACTAAGTTGATAAATTAATTATGCACATATTTAATTTTCTTTAAAAAGTGTAATACGTTAACGTAGCTTCATTTTTATAATTATGCACATATTTAATTTACTTGATAAATACATTTTAAAAAGCTAATTGATTTTTACAGTGTCAGAGAATTAGCCCAAAGTGTTCAGAGTTAAAAGACCATCAGAGTGGAGCTGTTTAAAATGAACATGCACTGTTATTATTTAAATAAACTTATTTATTCATTCACTTAATTATTCATTTATTTATTCACACTTAATTAAACATATTTAATCATGCATTTAGATATGAATCCTTTTTATGCACTTCAATGTAAGTTAAAGGTTAATCAGTAAGTTAATTTATGCATAATTATACGACTTATTATGAACTAATGAGTAGTTTTAGGTCAGTCCTCATGCTGAGAGAGTCAACAGTCCACCTTAAATCTTATTAGCGACTGGCTCAGAGTTTAAACCTCTGCGTGAAGTTCAACACCAAACCACCAGAGAGCAGCAGAACACAACAGTTCATTCATTCAGTCCTGCAGATCAGAGAGCAGCACAGTGGTGCATTACAGTCAAGTTTAATTCACTCATTCATTTTTCTTCAGTTTAGTCTCTTTATTCATCAGGGGTCGCCACAGCGGAATGAACCTCCAACTACTCCAGCATATGTTTTACACAGCCCTTCCAGCAGCAACCCAGTACTGGGAAACATCCATACACACTCATGTTTAATCGTACTGTAAATGTATGTATGTATTTATCAAAACTGAATGCATATTATCCTCCTCCATCCATTATCCATTGTATTTGATGTCTTTTAGCATTATTTAATTTAGCTCCCCATGATTTGCATTAGACAGACACTAAAATGTGCATAACAATCTGTCCTATTTAATATTTTATTTTCCTGAGCGGAATTATCCATTTTACACAAGGTTTTCCAATAGGCAGCCACTAAAATGGTCATTTATATGCGCCACAATCCTGCCTTCATATTTAAAACATGAATTTTTTGATGACCTATTAAACTGAATCTAAAAAGCACTTAGCTCTATTTACTAAATACAGAAATTCAGAATAAGTATTTCGTTTAATTTTCGTCATATTTGCTATGCTAAATTCAAGATGAACATTATTCCACACACATTTTGACATTTTCTTTAAAGCAATACTTTATTTGACTTATAAAATAAATATTTAGATAAAATATAAATTATTTTTTAAAAGTATAAACCCTCTTGCAGCATCTCAATTAATATTAGTTAGTATGTACATGTTTAATAATCACACAAGTGTTAGAAAATAACAAGACACACAGGGGGTCACCTTTATGGGCGATATATGTGTGGGTTAACTACTTTATTATTATTGTTTTCTAAATAAACTTTAATTAAAATTTGATGTTAGTCTCATGTTAGTTTGAGATGTTAGTCAGCAGGTGGCGCTGCAACACAACTCCTGAACTCAGTCTGTTCACAACATCAAAACTTACCGCACAAGTTTTCTCACTGCAGAGAACAAATAAATGAATTATATGATGTTTTTACAGTATATATCACGGCATAATTTGAGTTAAAATCCTCGTTAAATCCAAATGTTCAATGCTTATTTTGCTAGCGCACATTGTTAGTTTTAGGCAGGGTGATAATTACAGGGTTTTAGGAGGGATTAACCATACTAATTAACACTTGATCCTCTCTGAAAGACGTTAAAAGAAGATGTATGGGGGTCAGCCTTTTAAATATTCAGAAATCTCTGATCTGTATCTTACATAATAATATTAATAATTAAAATAGATAATAAACATTTGACCACCCCTAAAACGGTTCATACCATTTTGAACGCATAATGGCGCCAATCAGTCTGAGGGAAATTAATCATTTAACGGTCTCGGCAGATCTAGAGCACCGAAAGACACCGTAAGTATTCACAACTAGACAGTTTTGTCGTAATATATGTGTTCACTCATACATATAACTTAAAAGTAAAGTCAAACTAGATATATAGTTTATAGTTTGACCAACAGCGACCTCTGATAAAGCTAATCAGAGGATACGGTTGGTCAGAATACACTAATATCCCTCCAAATACCAAAAACCTAAGTTTTATTAGTAGATATAATTATTTATAATTTAATTAAATACATAAATTTGATTCGCTGAAGCATGTATTACACAAACTAACATTACCAAAAAAGTTGATGACCAAAACAGTCAACATTTACCCACCTGCTTCTGCTCTCCTTCTCTGATGACGTCAGTTTGACAGATTGGACGAAGCATGCTTAGCCACGCCCCTCCAAATGTTAGTACGCTGCAAGTGAAAGATGAGAGGAGGAGCTCAAAAAATTAAACTCCGCCCCCTACTCAATAATTATTTTACTTTAGTTTTTTTTTCTTCTTCAGTTTAATGAAAACACCGACACGCACTTTTAAACATCTATTTTTGAAAGTACTTTATCAGCTCGTAATTTTTAAAAATAATTTGGCCTATATATGTTTATTTTTTAAAAATAATAAAGACAATTTCCTCACAGTGAGTTTCCCCCTCATTTAAAGGCACCAAAATTTAGTTTAATCTACACTTTATTTAGGTTATTAAAGAGGGATTTGTTCATCATTTATCATAATAATAAGCCTAAATTTATACCATATTTGACAAAATAGATACAAAAATGTGTGTATATATATATATATATATACATATATATATACAGTTGAAATCATTCATGAAGAATTGTTAGCGCCCCTTTGATTTTCTTTTCTCTTTTACATATTTCCCAAATGATGTTGAACAGATTCAGGAAATTTTCACAGTATTTCCTATAATATATTTTCTTCTGGAGAAAGTCTTATTTGTTTTATTTCGGCTAGAATAAAAGCAGTTTCTAATTGTTTTAAAGCCATTTTAAGGTCAATATTATTACCCCCTTTAAGATTGTCTCCAGAATAAACCACTGTTATACAATGACTTGCCTAATTACCCTAACTTTACCCTAATTAACCTAGTTAAGCCTTTAAATGTCACTTTAAGCTGAATACTAGTGTCTTGAAGAATATCTAGTCTAATATTATTTACTGTCATCATGACAAAGAGAAAATAAATCAGTTATTAGAGATGAGTTATTAAAACTATTATGATTAGAAATGTGTTGAAGAAATCTGCTCTCCGTTAAACAGAAATTGGGTAAAAAAACAGGGGGGCTAATAATTCTGACTTCAACTGTATGTATGTATATATATATATATATATATATATATATATATACATACATGCATAAATCATCCTCTCTGATAAAACAACTGACAAAAAAGAAAGAAAGAAATGGCTTTATCCTGTGTGCATCCAGTGTAGATGTGTGTTAAAATGCTTTAATTAATTACATATTAAATGTAATATTTTTAAAAAATCTAATACAAAATGTTTATGAATGTTTGCAGTTCTTAATGTTAATAATCAAGAAGTGAAGATATAAGATATTATTTTATTTGACCCAATATATCTGTGTTGTAGTTAAACATTCACAGCATTATTTAAACACTTCAGAGAACATTCAAACAAAAATATATTAATTATTATTATTAATTAAATATATTTTAACCTTAACCAGTTATTAGGTTTAGGGGGCAAACACTTTCCCACACAGGGCTTTGTGTTTTCCCTTAATAATTCATTCATTGATTTTCCTGCAGCTAAGTCCCTTATTTATCAGGGGGCGCCACAGCGGAATGAACCACCAACTATTCCAGCATATGTTTTTACGCAGCAGATGCCCTTTCAGCCGCAACCCAGTACTGGGAAACCCCCATACACACTCATTCTCACACACACACTCCTACACTACAGCCGATTTAGTTAATCAATTCCCCTACAGCGCATGTGTTTGGACTGTGGGGGAAACTTGTGTTTACTTGTGTCATCTTTGACTGCTATTTATATTAGTTTGATGATATATCTGATATATCTTTATATATCAATGATTACATTTTGAATATCTTATGCAGAGTAATGCACTCCATTGCATTGAACTGATATACATTACTGCACACTCGAGGTGTGATGTTGACGTGTTGAGTGTCAAGCTTATTTTTCCCTCCCCAATGTATTGCTATAATATGAGATCATGATCAGACAGAAATGAATCAATCAAACGTGATGATTTAAATATAGCGCTTTGTTTTATATACACATATATTCATGAAATGGCTAAAAACACACACTTTTAAACTATTCTGCTCATTCATCATAGGCCTAGTTAAATAGTACTGATGAGACAAATGACCGTAACAATAAATAAATTCATCATGTCATTTTTGTTTTGTTTTTTTACATAGAAGTTGTACAAACAATAAATTATAAACTCAGTGCTGTGTGTTCTCAGTCATACGGCCATCGGGAACCGGGACATGAAGCAGAACCAATGAAGGAGATGAAGCGCAGCAGCTTTACGGACAACACTGAACACTTTACTTGAAGGGGAGTTCATAAGACTGTCATTAAACCTTTATAATCATGACATGTTCTTATCTTATGCATGTTTATATTGCATGTTTGCTCAATTATGTAGTTTTTATCATGACAACTTGACATAAACAAATACATCACAACCTGTTTTTGTCTTTGTTATGACAACATGACATTACCCAGACAACAAAACCCGTCATAAACATGATTGATCACGAAGCCATTATGAATATGTCATAAATTTTATAACTGCATCATTAATAAACATATATTTTAACCTCAACTACTGTGGTACAAGCTGAATTTGTCATTAAAATGTCATTAAATATTAATGACGCTCTTATAAACTGATTTGACAGAGTTATTACACTTATAATGAGGCATTTTAATGACAAATGCAGTGAAAACGTGATCAGAAAAATATTTATGACACAGCTATAATGCCTTATGATGATCATGTTTATGACAGATTTATGACAAGCTTTGTTGTCTTGATGATGTCAAGTTGCCATGACGGAGACAGAAACTTTGTCATAACAAACAATGTCATAATTGAACAAATGACACTTTATGACATTTGTTATAAACATGCATAAGATTTGTCACATTCATGATGGCTTATGTCATGCTTATAAAGGTTTAATGACAGTTATATAAACACCTCATAGGCTGATAAAACAAGATGTTGAAAACAAAACAGTGCATGAGAAAGTAAAACTTGTGAAGCATTATAACAACATAGATGGACTGCATGTACATTTTAAAGAGACAGTACACCCAAAATATGAAAATCCCCAAATTTGCCTCAGGAATTAATTTTTAACTGTTCAGAATTGCAGCTTATAAAACCCAAAGACAGATTGAACTTTGAATGTTCATTTTAAAGAGACAGCACACCCAAAATTGAACCCAACCCAGGCTCATTAGTGATCAGTACCCCTGTACACATTTCTGGAGAGCGCCAAATACGTCCCAGGAGCTACATGTTTTAGCAGTCTTTGTGAATCCACCAGAGGGCGCTGTGTATGATTTAGCAGATCTCACATTTCTCTTGCGAGTGCCATTCACGCCTGCTGTTCTCATGTAAATCCACCAGAGGCCGCTGTCCACTGACTGACTGACTGATTGACTAACCCCCTTCCCTAAACCCAACCAACAGTGTTTTCAAAAGCAATCCAGAAAAAGAAAAAGCCGCCTGATTATTACCACCTTTTCAGATTTGACCAAACTCTCACCCTGTTATTTACTTATTTAATTATTTTGCTTCTGTTTTTGTTTTACATGCTTTCTGGAACCGTTCTTCACCGGACTCGAACCCCGTCGTTATGGTCGACTCCGCTCTGTATCTCAAGTCCTCTGACGTACATGTCAAGCCACTGGACAGACTGGTAACAGTGGTAAAGATGTCCACACGGAGGTCAGCGGTCAGCTGGTATCGCAAAAATGAACAGCGTCATACCGCCTCATAGCGTTCATTCTAAAGACGAAACGCAGCCATACGCACCTCTGACTACATAACTCGCCATCTCCAGAAATGTATACAGGTGTACATGTTCAGAATGAGCCTACAGTGTATGTTGGAATGTTCTGTCATTATTTCCTCATCCTCCACTTGATCCAAACCTGAGTTTGTTTTGTTGAACAGTGAATATACTGATATACTGAATAATGAATATACTGATATACTGAATAATGTTGGAAAAAACTTTGATATTTTGTTCCTGCTATGGACGTCACTTGCTGCTTTAAAATATGCCGTACTGTGTTCAACAGAAGTTTAGAACCAGTGTGATTACATGATGAGGAAATGTTCATATTTGGGTGTACTGTCTCTTTAAATGAGACACATTTACTGAATAATGGAGTCAAGTCTGACATTTTTAATTTTATATTTCATAATTTTAACACTTTTTTTGTGCAGTTCTGCTATTCTGCATGTACATTTTAAAGAGACAGTACACCCAAATATGACAATCCCAAAATTTGCCTCAGAAATGAATACTTTTTTAACTGTTCAGAATTGCAGCTTATAAAAGACAGATGGAACTTTCAATGTTCATTTTAAAGAGACAGCACAGCTAAAAATTAATATTCCAACACAGGCTCATTCTGAATACGTACTCCTGTATACATTTCTGGAGAGGGCCAAATACGTCCCAGGAGATACATTTTTTTTGCAGTTTTTGTTGTAATGAATCCACCAGAGGGCGCTGTGTACGCTTTTGCAGACCTCAAATTTATCTCGTAAGTGCCAATCTCACATAAATCCACCAGAGGCCGCTGTTCACTGACTGACCAACCTTCTTCCCTAAACCCAACCCACAGGGTTTTCAAATGCAATCTAAAAAAAGAAAAGCCGCCTGATTTTTACCACGTTTTCAGATTTGACCACATTCTCACCCTGTTATTTACTCGTTTATTTCAATCTTTTGCTTCTGTTTTTGTTTTACATGCTATCTGGAACTGTTCTTCATCTGACACAAACCCCGTCGTCATCCTCCTCTCTGCGCCTTAAGACTGCCAACGTAGGCAGAGAGAAACCGTCCGCACAGAGGTAAACCGTCAGCTGGTAAGCGAGAATAGGAACGGCGTAATGTCGCCCCCTAGCAATCGTTTTAAAGATGAAATGCAGCCATAGCTACATAATTCGCTTCTGTTTTTGTTTTACATGCTATCTGGAACTGTTCTTTGTTTCTGTCATCATGGTCAACTCCTTTCTGCGCCTCAAGATCCCCAACGTAGGCAGCAAGCTTCTGGACAAACTGGTAACAGCGGAGAAGCCGTCCACACAGAGGTAAATGGTCAGCTGGTAAGCGAGAAAAGGAATGGTGTCATACCGCCCCCTAGCGATCGTTTTAAGATGAAATGCGGCCATACATAGCTCTGGCTACTTAATTTGGGGTAATGGATCCGGCACGTATCTCGACGATGGAGAGGTTTTGTGCACGCAAGTGTAAAGCAGGGGCAGGGGAGGGGTTGTGGTTTGTTTGGCAGTGTATAGTGGTGGAGAGCGGGGGTGTCGTGGATGAAAGTGAAAGTGAACAGTGGACAGGGTAGGAGAGCAGTTGAGGAGGGGGATCGGTAAAATGAGGTGCCGGATCAGATTTCAGGGGTGCCGGATCCGGAGTGTTCTGGCACAAATTAAGCCCTGGGGCTACGTGTCCAGAATGAGTCTGTGTTGGAATGTTCTGTCATTCTTTCCTCATCCTCCACTTGATCCAAACCTGAGTTTGTTTTGTTGAACAGTGAATATACTGATATACTGATTAATGTTGGATAAACTTTTGTGGTTTGTTTTTTGTTCCTGCTATGGACGTCACTGGCTGCTTCAAAATATGCCGTACTGTGTTCAACAGATGTTCAGAGCCAGCGTGATTACATGATGAGGAAATGTCCATTTTTGGGTGTACTGTCTCTTTAAATGAGACACATTTACTGAATGATGACATGATGAAGATCTGATTGTATATTTGTTAATTCTAACATTTCTTATCTTGCAGTTCTGCCATTCTCATGAAATAACACGTTTAAGAGACGTCACAATAACCTTCTCAAGCGCCCTAAAAATCCATTACAAAAACAAGCTCCCGCAGTGTGACGTGTGAAGCATGAAAACAGGATTTCCTTCAGCTTCAGTTTTCAGGCTTGGAGAAATGAACAGGAATGTTTTGCAGCTGCTCAGTTTACAGACAGAAACACATGGAGGTCTACATTTGTCCATTTTAGCTTCCACAGCATTCATCAGTCTCAGTGAAAGGGGCAGTTCACTCAAAAGTGCACATTTCCTCATCATCTACACACACTCTCATGAATGTCTTCTTGTTTTAAGATCAGAAACACACACACACACACACGAATGCATGCACGCACACATATACACATATCCACATGCACAATCACATACTCATACATATCCTGATACACACACACACGTTGTAGATGTGTTGTTCACACAGACAGCGCTGTGCAGAAGTGTACTGCAGTGTACTGTTGCGCTGACATGAATGTTTTGTGAAACTACTTTTATAGTCAACGCTGTCAGTGTGAACCGAAGGGGCGTGTCATGTTGACCAGAGGGGCGTGGTTTAAAGAAACCACACCCAAAGCTCCGTGTCCAACTGTGATTGTGAGCAGAATCTCCAGTGATTGTGTTTCACAGCTTTTACACAATCTCAGTTTGTTTGTTTGCTTCTTCTGTTGAACACAATATTTTAGTGTTATAAATTTGTTCTTCAGTTATTCTGAAGAATATTCAGCCATTTTCCTCCATAGCAATAAAAACAAAATCACAATTTAAACTTTTAGGTGAACCGTGTCTTTAACGAGTGATTCACAGAGTCATTCCTTCAGATGATTCATTCAAAACTGCTGATTCATTCAGAGAAGTGACTCCATATGAATAGTTCACTGAATCATGACTCAAATGATTCATTCAGTGTATTCTGTTGCTCTGATAAACAAATGTTTTGAAGCTGTTTTAATGAACAAAAAACACAATATTGTGTCTAAACTAACATGATCTTCTTGTTCGCTGATTCACACAGTCATACATGTTAACAAAACGTAACCAGAATGACTGAACATCGCCGTCAGTGTGAACTGAAGGGGCGTGTCATGTTGACCAGAGGTGTGGCTTTGTCAAAAATAGGCGGGGCTTAAAGTAGCCACACACAAAGCTCCTCGTCTGACTGCAAACGTGAGCAGAATCCACAGTTACACAATTACACAAACTCTGTGTGCTTGTTTGTTTCTTCTCCTGAACACAAATTAAGATATTCTGAAGAATGTTCAGCCATTTTCCTCTATAGCAACAACAAATACTGAATTTAAACTTTTAGGTGAACCGTGTGTTCACAGAATCATTCCTTCAGATGATTCATTCAAAACTGCTGATTCATTCAGAGAAGAAGTGACTCTGTATGAATCGATCACTGAATCATTACTCAAATGATTCATTCAGTGTATACTGTTGCTCTGATAAACAAATGCTTTAAAGCTATTTTCATAATCAGTCATAAAAAAAAACACAATATTGTGTCTGGAATGTAACTTATAACATGCCCTCCATCTTCGCTGCTTCATACATGTTCCTACATGTCAACAGAATGTAACTGCAAACATTGCTGTCAGTGTGAACTGAAGGGGCGTGTCATGTTGCTTTGTCAAAACATGGTGAGGCTTTGTTAAAAAGGGGTGTGGTTTAAATAAGCCACACCCAAAGCTCTTCGAACTTGAGCAGAATCTGCAGTGACTGCTTTACGGCATTTACACACTTTGTTTCGTTGTTCTGTTGAACACAAATCAAGATATTCTAAACAATATTCAGCCATTTACACCCAGAGCAACAACAAAATATGACATTATTTAAATTTGAGGTGAGTTATGTCTTTAACAAGTGATACACAGAATCATTCATTCAGATGATTCATTCAAAACTGCTGATTCATTCAGAAAAGTGGTCAGTGTGAACCAAAGAGGCGTGTCCTGTCGAACACAGGCGTGGCTTTGCCAAAAGAGGCGTGGCTTACAGCATCCCCACCTGAATCTCCTCATCCAACTGCAAACGCAAGCAGAATTTACAGTCATTCTGTTTCACGGCATTTACATCTTTCTTTCCTTCTTCTGTTGAACACAAACAAGATATTGCGAAGAATGTTCAGCCATTTACACCCAGAGCAACAGCAACACAAGACATCATTTAAATTTGTAGGTGATAATGTAGCCACACTCGAATCTCCTCATCCGACTGCGAACGCGAGCAGAATCCACAGTGATTGTGTTTCACGGCATTGACAATCTTTGTTTCTATGTTTAAATGAAGCAAAGGGGTGTGTCTTATTTACCAGAGGTGTGGCCTTGTCAAAGGGGCGTAGCTTAATCAACCACACCTGAATCACCTCATCCGACTATGAGCAGAGTCCATGGCATTTACACAATCTTTGTTTGTGTGAACCAAAGGGGTGTGTCATGTTGGCAAGAGGTGTGGCTTTGTCTTAAAGGGGGCGTGACTTAAAGTAACTCCTCGTCTGACTGTGAAATGCGAGCAGAATCCACAGTGATTGTGTTTCACGGCACTTACATAATCTTTGTTTCTCTGTGTGAACCAAAGGGGCGTGTCATATGGGCCAGAGGCGTGGCTTTGTCAAAGGGGCGTGGCTTAAAGCAACCACACCTGAATCTTCTCATCCATCTGCGAATGGGAGCAGAATCCACATTGATTGTGTTTCACGGCATTTTACACAAACCCTTTTGTTTTGTACGTCCGTGATGCTCCACACGTCTCTCTTTTCCCGGGAAAGTTCATCAGATCAACACTTTTTAATCAGGCAGTGTTTGAAGGCTGGCGGCCGGGCGCTGAGTGGGCAGCTTTTAGACAGTTTCCCGTGAGCGTCTTTACACTGAACCGTGCGACTCTGCCAGCCCGTATCGCAAGTTCTGGAGCAGCTCATCCAGGGGCCCGTCAGCCAGCGCGGGAATTTCGGACTCTCCGTCGTTGGAGGAACGTGGGAAGTAAACGTTACAATTTCTGCTGACGATAAAGACGCGACAGTGGGCGGAGCTTCAGGAGGCGTCCTGGGTGGAGCTTCGGGGGATATTCTGGGCGGAGCTTCTGGGGATGTCCTGGGCTGAGCTTCGGGAGCCATCCTGGGTGGAGCTTCAAGGGACATCCTAGGCGGAGCTTCAAGTGACATTCTGGGCGGAGCTTCAAGTGACATTCTGGGCGGAGCTTCAGGGGACGTCCTGGCTGGGAGTGGCGTTTTGCGAGGCATGAAAAAGCTGTAGCGTATATCCAGCGGTTTCTTAGCATCGGTGGATAAAATCTGCACTAACAGGCTCTCCTGGAGGGCGGCGGGGCCCATGCTGTGGAAGGCCTCGTCCCGCTGGCTCCAGCCGGTGTAGTTGAGGACGGAGCCGTTAAGCGGGATGATGGTTTCGGAGGTGGAGATCATCAGTTTGCCGTTCAGCAGATAATCTCCGCCGGGTCGCCGCAGCGCTAGGTATGCTGTGTATCGCGTCTGGCCTTTAGCTTTATACTGACGCACCTTCAGATGCGTGGAACCCTCGGGAATCTTCACCACGTCCGTGTAGCCCTTACTGGAGGACACAGAGATTAGAGGGATAAAGGTTATCAGGTTAAACACTGCTCAAAATACTGTGAAAATTTCTTTTCTGCATTAAATAATAGTTGAGAAATATTTGAATATATATATATATACATACATTTTACACGAGCGAGGATAATTTTCCCCTCAGCTGTATGTGAAATCCAAATAGGAAATTGTAATATTTATATATGGGTGAAAGACTGGTGTAAAGCACAGAACAGGAGGAACCTCATGTACGAAGACTTGTGTTGAATTCATACTAAAACACTGCGTACGGACAAAGCTGTAAATGTGCGTACGCAGTAAAAGATTCAGATGTATGAAACACTGCGTATGCTGAATCCCACACATATTCTCTTTGTACATCCGAATTAACGTGAATCTGAGCACACGTGCACGAGCGCAAAACCCCTCCCTGACTCCTCCCCCTTATAAATATGGTAATGAGTCTACTTTGGCAAAACCAAACGAAAAAGCAAGCAAGAAGAGAAACTTGATGTGCTCCTTTCGGAGGTAGACCGGAGAAAAACGGTGTTATTTGTAAGTTTGTCCTCCGGAATTAATAACAAAAGAAAAACAATAGGGTGGGAGAGTTTAGCTGACGCGGTTAACGCAGAGGGATCTGAACATCACACTGTGAGTGAATTAAATAAGAAATGGTCCCATGTAAAGGAGCAGGTTAAGAGGAGAACAGCGGCGCACCGTCAAAGTGTGGAGCGGACAGGCGGGGGAACAGGAGATGCTGAACTAACACCCTTTGAGGAGAGAGTTGCCTCAACTGTGGGCGACACTTCACTGTCTGGTGTAGTATCTGTGTCTGTGGGAGACACAGATGTATTACAGGAACACTGTGTTATCTGCCCTCTTATCAAGGCAGCACCACCGGCATTTCAGCTGCCCAATCGCCCGCTTTACACCTGACCGAGTGCTTGCCACCTTGGAGCCTCATCCCAACCGTGCTGTTTGTGAGGATGAATGAACCATAGGCTGACCAAGGCCACCTTGCTCCAATATTTGTTAAGCGCATTTGAGCCTCTCATATTATTTGCACACTTATTGAATGGAAATGTTTCCGATTCACGTATGCAGATTCGTCTTCAGATGGCGTCTTTATAGCAATGTGTGTGCAGTCGATCGCTCTGATTACATTAGGAGAACCGGCGATGGCTGCAGATTGCGCTTTAATATTTGGTTGGTCAACTGCATGGTGTGGAAGCCTTATATACCTGCTAGACATGCGGATGATCCCCATACAGCTGCCATTGCACGGCTTAAAGATACTCTGTAGTGTGCAATTGAACATAATTGCCTCGAGGAGTCGCAGATGGAATAAAACAAACACACACAAGAAACACACGTACGCCAGACATGAAGGTGGCGTGGACCAACACACATTCTCACGTTCATTTCATCGTTAGTAAATCCAAACGTGAGCGTGAAATCTGGCGTACGCAGCGTTGATACATGAGGCCGCAGCTCTTTAAGTCCTGCGTTTGCCGCATGTCTGCGAGTGTTTTCTGACCTCTTCTTGGTGAAGTTTCCAGCCACTTTAATGCAGCTGTTTCCGTCTCCTCCGCAGATCCCGCACTTGTCGTACTGTAGTTTGGATCCGATGATGCCGTCGCAGCCAGTGCGAACACACTTCCCCTTCACACACACTGAGCTGCTGTACGGACGACACTCAGTCCCGTCAACAACCTGCAGGACAAA
This sequence comes from Danio aesculapii, assembly GCF_903798145.1. Lineage (NCBI taxonomy): Eukaryota > Metazoa > Chordata > Actinopteri > Cypriniformes > Danionidae > Danio > Danio aesculapii. Next base: position 62,574,456 of record NC_079435.1, on the reverse strand, counting down.
CACACACAACACACACATCACTGACAAGAACAACCCACATCACTATGGTTATTGCAGTTAAACAATCCAGAGAGGGGCGATGCAGTGGCGCAGTAGGTAGTGCTGTCGCCTCACAGCAAGAAGGTCGCTGGTTTGAGCCTCGGCAGGGTCAGTTTGCATGTCCTCCCTGAGTTCGCGTGGGTTTCCTCCGGGTGCTCCCCCCACAGTCCAAACACATGCGCTATAGGGGAACTGGGTAGGCTAAATTATCTGTAGTGTATGTGTGTGAAGGAGTGTGTATGGGTGTTTCCCAGAGATGGGTTGGAGCTGGAAGCATCCAGTGTAAAACATATGCTGGATAAGTTGGCGGTTCATTCCACTGTGGCATCCCCAGATTAATAAAGGGACTAAGCCGAAAAGGAAATGAATGAATGAATAAATGATCCAGATAATGAACATGCTTACACTGCAAAACATGTCTCTTATTTCCAGTTGTTGTCGTGTTTCTAGTCCAAATATTTCTTAAATTAGGAAGCATTTTCTAGACAATTAAAAATAATGAGTTAAAATTAAGTGAAACTTTCATTCTAACAAGCTAAATAATCCCTAAGGGTAAAAAAATATGTTATTTCAAGGTGAAAATAAGATTATTTTGCTTGTTTACAGGAAAAACACACTTCATTTTGACTCATTATTTCTGAAAACAAGACTAGAAGACAAGAAGCAGCATATTTTGCAGTGTTGTGGTGTGTGTTCAGTACTGTGTGTGTGAGTGTGTGTGTCAGCGGCGGCTCACCCTCTGTGAAAACACCACATAATATCCAGTTCCCTTGGCTCTGCAGGTGAGTTTGCACACGTCTTTGGGAAGAACGCCGGCGAATTTGGGAACCCACTCCACCAGCGTCTTCACTCCTTTAGGGTCCGTCTGGGGGCCGTTACGCACCTCACACTGCTCCTGCCGGAAACTCTTACCTGACACACACACATGAACACACACAGCAGACATGCCATGAACATACTCTTCATATGCTATAATGCGCATGTGTGTTGTGTCTAGATCTGTAGTCTTTTATTCCACTGCGCTCTCACTTTATTGTATTTACTGTTGCAGTATCGGTGTGTGTGTGTGTGTGTGTGTGTGTGCACATATAGTGGTCAACAATGTGTGTTGTTGAATAGTTTTAGCACAACTTTGATGAAAGATTTTGATCCTCTTCAAATGTTGACTACTGTTAATGTGTGTGTGTGTGTGTGTGTGCGTGTCCATATGTGTGCATGTCTGTGCCTGCGTATAGATGTTTGTGTGTGCTTGTGTGTATAAGTGTGTGTGTTTACTGTTGCAGTATCTCTCTGTACATGTGTGTGTGTGTGCACACGTCTGTGGATGTGCGTGCGTGCATGTGTGTAGTGTGTGTTTACTGTTGTAGAATGTGTTGCTTGTTTCAGTGCATGCGTATGTATGCGTGTCAGTGTGTCTGTTTGCTGTTGTAGTATCATGTGTGTACATGTTTGCACAAGTGTGTGAGTCTGTTGTGTGTGTGTCTGTGTTTACTGCTACTGTATTAGTGTGTGTGAGTGTGTTTTTAGTGCTGTTGTATTTGTGTATGTGTGTGTGTGTTTACTGCTGCTGTCTAACTGTGTATGTGTATTTGAGTGGAGGGTGACGCAGTGGCACAGTAGTTAGTGCTGTCGCCTCACAGCAAGAAGGTCGCTGGTTCGAGTCCCTGATGGGTTGCAGCTGGAAGGGCATCCGCTGTGTAAAACATATGCTGGATAAATTGGCGGTTCATTCCGCTGTGGCGACCCCGGATTAATAAAAGGATTAAGGGTGTATATAGGTAATAAAGGGTGTGTATTAGTCTGTGTGTGTGTCTGACCTGTGGTGGGGCAGGCTGTGACGCTGCAGGATCTGTACACAGCTCTTTTCCCAGTGCAGTATCGTCCGTTGTTTCGGGGCGCAGGATTATTGCAGAGCCGCTGCGCGAACTGAACACCACCACCACACGAGCGAGAACACGAACCCCACGCACCCCACGAACTCCAGCTGCCGTCTTTGGATGTCTACAAAACCCACACACAAACACAATCAGACAGACATAACCACACACAAACACACACACACACACACACACACACACACACACACAATCAGACAGACATAACCACACACACACACACAAACACACACACACACACACACACACACACACAATCAGACAGACATAACCACACACACACACACACAAACACAAACACACACACACAATCAGACAGACATAACCACACACACACACACACACACACACAATCAGACAGACATAACCACACACACACACAAACACACACACACACACACAATCAGACAGACATAACCACACACACACATACACACACACACGCACACACACATACACAATCAGACAGACATAACCACACACACACACAAACACACACACACACACACACAATCAGACAGACATAACCACACACACACACACAATCAGACAGACATAACCACACACACACACAAACACACACACACACACACACACACACACACACACACAATCAGACAGACATAACCACACACACACACAATCAGACAGACATAACCACACACACACACACACACACACACACACAATCAGACAGACATAACCACATACACACACACACGCACACACATACACAATCAGACAGACATAAACACACACACACACACATTTGTAATTTCCCTTTGCATAAAAAAGTCAAAATAAAATAAAAATAAACAATTAAATGCATAGTTCACCTAAAAATGACAATTCTGTCATCATTTACTCTCATTTTTTTCTTATCTGTATTCTGTAAACCCATGCATTCTTCTAAATATCTTCTCTTGTGTTTAACAGAAGAAACTCCTACACTTTTGTGACCAGTAAATCTTCATTTTTGCGTGAACTATCCCTTTAAAAGACCTGCAATAAACAAGCCAAAAACAACCTGCAGCCCAACACTGCGCTTTCACACAGAGGAAGGGTGTGTGAGGACGCAAACACACTCGCTTTCTCCAGCCAGACCCAAAAAACACTTAATGACACGGATAAAAATACACCCATAGAGGATGAAAAATTCCTGCGCGCTGCATGTGTGTGATGCTAATCTAGTTAACTATTTATACAGCAGACGATAATCCATAATACAGTTTACAGACACACAACAGCGTCTCACAGAGAGAGGAACAGTCTTACAAAACACTGTAAATAAACGCTCTTTCAGCTCTCTGTGAATCCCGGAAATTAAACGAATCTCATTTTCCATCTAAACATGAAGCAGCACTGCTGATTTCAACGATATCAATAATAATCAGACATGTTTCTCGATCATCTAATCATCATGCTAGAATAATTAATTATAAAAGATGCCGAGGGTGGCATCGTGGCTCAGAGGTTAGCACTGTCACCTTACAGCAAGAAGGACGCTGGATTGAGTCCCGGCTGGGTTAGTTGACGTTTCTGTGTGGAGTTTGCATGTTCTCCCTGGGGTGCTCCGGTTTCCCCTACAGTCCAAACACATGCGCTATAGGGGAATTGATTAACTAAATTGGCTGTAGTGTATGAGTGTGTGTGTGTGAGAATGAGTGTGTATGGGTGTTTCCCAGTACTGGGTTGCTGCTGGACGGGCATCCGCTGTGTAAAATCTATGCTAGAATAGTTGGCGGTTCATTCTGCTGTGTCGACCCCTGATAAATAAGGGACTAAGCTGAAGGAAAATGAATGAATGTATAACCACTATGTTTTTCACAAGATTTTAAAGAGCCGGTCGTATGGGTTTTGAGTAATGTGTAAATTGCAGTTTGTAGCATAGATCACCTTGCATAGACTGCAAATTTGTCAATAAAAGTGCAAGATGAATAAATTATAGAATTGTATTTAATAATTTGTATGATTGTTCTGTATTGCATTGTAATATATAGTCTCTCTAAAGAACCAGTCAGCTCTGAATCGCCTTATTGAGTCATTATGTTTTGAATCATTTACCTGCTTCCGATCTACAGATTAATGAAAGTAACTCATTTGCATAACCCCACCCACCCACAACATATGACATGAGTGTGTTGTTCCACACACTAATTAAAACAGATTTGGCCAGTTGACCAATCAGAAAAGTGCAGGCATATAGAAGGGGGAGGGGCTTGCTTACCTCAAATCTCGACTTGATTCAAATGAATCATACTGAAGGCAAAATGATTCAAATATTAAATATGTATTGTTGACCTTAGGTGCATTTAAAGCAGTTGTAGGAGACATATATCAGGACACTTTAACGTACCATATTAAAGTACCTGTGAAATCAAAATAAAGTTTTGTTTGTATGTTAGTATCAGGTATATTAGTCTGGAGGGTATCTATGATCTAGTGTGCGCCAAAACAGTGACAGAACTCACATTAAGAAGAAGAATCTAAAGCTTGCAGTTTTTCATTTCAGCCTAAATGGAGAAATAAATGGTCACCTCTGTTTTCAGTTTCTGAATCAGCTGACCAATCTGACATGCCCCGCCCTCTTTGACCTCAACCACTATCATTGGCAGAGCTGTTTAAAAAGGGGAGGGGCTACTATGTCCCACCCTGTGTTTTGTTTTAGTTCAAATTACGTCACAAATCCAACAAAAACTGCACATTTCCAAGCACTTCTCGGGTCCATTAAAGGGATAGTGCACCAAAAAATTTCAATTTAATAATGGTCATTTCAAGTAAATTAATATTTTTTTAAAATAATACTTTCAGTAATGTTAGTTTGTGCAATAAATGCTTCAGCAAAGCTAATTCATGTATTTCAAGAGTTCCCACTTAGCTGATGATTGATAATAAAGCGTATTTGGCTTGCTGAGCCCTGAGCTCAGAATATCCTCGAGCCAGGGGCTCCCTCCCATTTGAAGGGCGAGAGGAGAGTTTGAGCTCAGGTAGGTCTCGAGAACTCCACTCATTGTGAACGTCTAAAGATGCTATTTTGGAGTAGTCAATTTACTTCTGGTGTATGTCTTTGGACGGTGGGAGGAAACCAGGAAACCCAGAGAAAACCCATGCTAACACGGGGAGAACATGCAAACTCTGCACAGAAACGCCAACCGGCTCGGAGAGGGGCTGAACCAGTGGGGTTTTTGCCATGAGGCAACAGTGCTAATCACTGGGCCGCCCTATCAGAGAAGGGGAGGAGTACACTGAAAAAAATTATTCAAAGATGATTCCTTGGATTTACTAAATTTTTTTAAGTTAAGTGGTTTTAAACAATTTATTTGGGCTGAATTTAAACAAACAAATTAAGTTGAACATTGCTCAATTTAATTTGTTTGTTTAAATTCAACACAAATAAATAGTTTGCAACAGTTTTGCATGCAACACTTTTTTCAGTGTAGGGGTGGATGGGGAGCTTCTTCAAGATGAAGATGACTGGAGTGTAAAACTCTGGTTTATTAAGTGTGTCAGTGTTCATCTGACTGGTGCAATATATGGAGATGATGTGGTACCAGCCGTGTTAAATCATAAGCACATGATCCTCTTAGTTTATTAATAAACCACACTTATTAAATTACATGTAATTTATTATTAAACCATAGTTTTTAAGGTTTATTTAGTGTATTCTGACCTAGATTAACCTCTGATTAGCTACTTCAGAAGTTAATGTAGGTCAGACTATACAAACTATGTGTCTAATTTGACATTACTTTTAGGCTACATGTAGATATATATATATATATATATATATATGTAGAAACAGCTATATCATGAGTGTTGAGAATGCTGTAGATGTGCTGGTTTTAGATGATTGAATGATTTTTCCCATAGCCTGATTGGCACGATTCACAATGGCATGAACCAATATGGGGGTGGTCAAATGTATATTTATATCATCTATTATTTAGTTATTAACAGTATTAATTAAGATCCAGATCAGAGAAATGTATTTGTCACTATTAATAAGAGCTAGTCACTAGTATAAGTTTGAGCCAACTGAGCCTGGTTTCTCTCCATGTTTGTTCCTTCACTTTCATCAACTGGTGAAGTTCGTTCCTTCACTGTCGCCACTGGTCTGCTTGCTTTGGGACTTGTAGATCTGCGCATGGATGGATTTGCTCTTCAGTGTTTGGACTTTCAGCAGTGATTATTAAACCACACTGACCTGAACTAAACTGAACTTCAGCTCTGAACACTGGACTGACACAGTTTACTAGAACTTCTGTGTTCAGCTGCTGTGACAGAAATGAAGGTAAATTTAATTAAACTATTAAAAGGCCCCCGATACATCTTATACTGACGTGTTTCAGGGATCCATCAAGAATTAATAAGCAGGATTAATCTCCTGTACTTGCGTGTTTGCTCTCACCGAATAGTGTCTCTTTTTGGTTTTGTCCACACATTTGCCCTGCAGACAGATCCTGCCCTTCCCACACGGCGTTCCTTCAACAGCGGGCAGCTTCTTGGTCAGACACACCATCTGCCCCTTCCTGATGACGGAGCACCACAGCCGGGCGCAGATGTCCATGCCGGGACACACACTGTACTCGGAGCCGAACGCCAGACGGCACTGCTGCACTGCATCGTAACTCTGACCCGGCAGCTCCTCCGGCCCCAGCAGAGGAACACGGGGAGCGTCCAGGAGACACTCCGCTGGGGACACACACAGAGAGAGCAACAATTACACACAACACTGGAAAAAAGGTACAACACTGATGAACTCATTCCAGCTGCTCTCCATGTGGATATCTAGTAGAGTGATGTATATCTGTGATGACGAGCTGAATCTTCTGCGTCCTCCAGAGATCCAGTAACATGAGGACATATGGAGCAGCGGCGTTTCTCTGTGTTTTACCGTTTCCGTCGTCGAAGAAGTCGGTGATGGTGTTGGAGGTGCAGCGGCTCCAGGGTTTGGAGGCGTCGATGGAGGTCAGGATGGAGGACATCAGGCGCTTGTCTTCACTGGAGCCGAAACGCTCCTCGCAGAACTTGGAGTCGTCGTGGGACAGACCCAGCAGGTGACCTGAACACAGTGTGATGTCATCAGTGTGTGTGTGTGTGTTGGGCTGCTGGTGTGCATGTATGTCTATATGTGTATACGTGCCTGTGTTTGTGCATTTGTCTATGTGTGTGCGTGTGCATACCTATTCATTTGTGTGTGCGTGTTTGTATATGTGTGCATTTCTATATGCTCATGTGATCATCTGTGTGTGTGTGTGCGCGTGTCTGTCCATGTGTGTGTTTCTGTCTCTCTATGTGTTTGTGTGTATATGTGTGTGCGAGTGCATGTCTATATGTTTGCGTGTGTGCATGCCGGTCTGTGCATGTATTTCTGTGTGTTTAGGTGCATGTTTTGTGTGTGTGCCTGTGTTTACATGTTTGTGCATGTGTTTGTGTGTGCATGTCTGTCTCTCTGTGTGTGTGTGTGTGTGTGTGTTCATTTCTATATGCTCATGTGAGTGTTTGTATGTGTGTACCTTTATGTGTGTGTTTCTGTGTATTAATGTTAGTCTATGTGTGTGTGAGTGTGTGTCTGTGAGTGTGCATATGTCTGACAGTTTGTGTGTGTGTGTGCATGCCTATGGATTTGTGTGTGCTTGGCTGTCTGTATGTGTTTGTGTGTGTGCATGTGTCTGTGTGAGCATATCTATGTATTTATGGGACTGTCTGTATGTATGTGTGTGTGTGTGTGTTTGAACATCTGTGTCTGTGCATGTCCGTCTATATGATCTCTGTGTGTGTGTGTGTGTGTGTACCAATCTCATGAGCCACAGTGAAGGCAGCATGCAGGCCGTCGTCCTCAATAATAGCACAGCTCCTCTCCGGCGAACACACAGTTCCTACATCCGCCATGCCCAGAGTGTCACACGAGTGATGCCCACACAGATCCTGAACACACACACGCACACACACACACACACACACACACATAAACAAACATTTGTCAGCACAGCATTACACCATTCAAACTTTCATCTTTTTATTTAATCTTATATTATATTCAGCATTAATTTATTGTAGTTTATTTAATACATAGTTTTATATATTTATTGTTTATAATTTTAGTACTTATAATTTTTTTAATTATTTAATTCATTTTCCTTCAGCTTACTTCCTTATTTATCAGGGGTCGCCACAGCGGAATGAACCGCCAATTAATCCAGCATATGTTTTACATGGCGGATGCCCTTCCAGCTGCAACCCAATACTGGGAAACACCCATACACACTCATTCACACACACACACTCATACACTACAGCCAATTTAGTTAATCAATTCCCCTATAGCGCATGTGTTTGGACTGTGGGGGAAACCGGAGCACCCGGAGGAAACCCACACCAACACGGGGAGAACATGCAAACTCCACACAGAAACACCAACTGACCCAGCTGGGACTCAAACCAGCGACCTTCTTGCTGTGAGGCGACAGAGCTAACCACTGAGCCATTAGTTTTAGCTAACAACAATTAGTTTAGGGAGTTGGGACTCATTTGGAGTGGCTGATGCTCAGGTTTATATGTGTGTGTGTGTGTGTGTGTGTGTGTGTTATACGGTCAATCTCTCAGCGTTCTCCATGTTTACTCGTTCAGTGTGAGCAGATGGAAACAACCTGGACGCTGAAAGCAGCTCTTCACACACAGCCCTCAGAAAACACATGCATTTCTAAAAGCAACGCACTGTTTGTGTGTGTGTGTGTGTACAGGTCAAGAGTGAGCTCATGACCTCATTGGAGCACATGTGTAATGAGGAACAAACACACTTCACACACTCCTGTTCATCAGTCACTAAACACACACTGATGCTGAGTCTGCTGGATGGTTGCTAGGGTGTTGCTATGTGGCTGTGAGAAAGTTCTGCTCTGCTGAACAGTTCTGGTGTTTTACTCTGCTCGGTAGAGACTCGTCTGCTACAGAACCAAGCAGACAGACAGACAGAAACCTGATATGGAGAGACACTGAGAGGAATGTCTGCCTGAGGGAAGCAGAAAATGAGGAGGACGACAAAACAGACTGAAAAAGAAAAATGAAAAAACACAAACAGATGCAAAAGAGCAGACAGCTGAGAAAAATGAACTCAAGTCTAGTTTATAATAACGACAGACAGACAGACAGAATAACAGACAGACTGTATAACAGACAGACAGACAGACAGACAGACAGATAAAACAACAGACAGCAAACAAAATAACAGACATAATAACAATCAGACAGACAGAATAAATGACAGACATACAGAATAATAGACAGGCAGAATAACAGACAGGCAGACAGGCAGACAGACAGACAGGAAGACAGACAGAATAGCAGACAGGCAGACAGACAGCTAGACAGACAGAATAACTGACAGACAGAATGACAGACAGACAGAATAACTGACAGACAGACAGAATAACTGACAGGCAGCCAGATATAATAACAGACAGACAGACAGAACAACTGACTGACAGGCAGACAGACAGACAGAATAACTGACTGATAGACAGACAGAATAACAGACAGACAGAATAACTGACAGACATACAGAATAACTGACAGGCAGGCAGATATAATAACAGACAGACAGACAGACAGACTAACTGACAGACAGAATAACTGACAGACAGAATGACAGACAGACAGACAGAATAACTGACAGACAGACAGACAGAATAACTGACAGACAGACAGAATAACTGACAGACAGACATAATAACAGACAGACAAACAGAATAACTGACAGACAGACAGAATAACTGACAGACAGACAGAATAACTGACAGGCAGGCAGATATAATAACAGACAGACAGACAGACAGAATAACTGACAGACAGACAGACAGAATAACTGACAGACAGACAGAATAACTGACAGGCAGGCAGATATAATAACAGACAGACAGAATAACTGACAGACAGACAGACAGAATAACTGACAGACAGACAGAATAACTGACAGGCAGGCAGATATAATAACAGACAGACAGACAGACAGAATAACTGACAGACAGACAGACAGAATAACTGACAGACAGACAGAATAACTGACAGGCAGGCAGATATAATAACAGACAGACAGACATACAGAATAACTGACAGACAGACAGACAGACAGAATAACTGACAGACAGACAGAATAACTGACAGGCAGGCAGATATAATAACAGACAGACAGACATACAGAATAACTGACAGACAGACAGACAGAATAACTGACAGACAGACAGAATAACTGACAGGCAGCCAGATATAATAACAGACAGACAGACAGACAGAATAACTGACAGACAGACAGACAGAATAACTGACTGACAGACAGAATAACTGACAGGCAGCCAGATATAATAACAGACAGACAGACAGAACAACTGACAGACAGACAGACAGAATAACAGACAGACAGACAGAATAACTGACAGGCAGCCAGATATAATAACAGACAGACAGACAGACAGAATAACTGACAGACAGACAGAATAACTGACAGGCAGCCAGATATAATAACAGACAGACAGAATAACAGACAGCAGACAACAGCCAGACAGTAAACAGACAAAAGCTCAGGCAGACAGAATAACAGGCAGCAGACAGACAGATGCAGGAGAGCGATACGATGCTGATTCTGCAGAACTGCAGCTTCTGATTTACAGGCGTTACAGAGACAAACACACAGAAACAGCTAAACTGACCTGAGATCAGCTTTCACAGAGTTCTCACTAATCTCCAGACTCACAACATATATAAACATATCCATCATAAATGTTGACTGATTCACTGAAACAAAAGTGATATTCAGTGTACAGATAAAGTCACAATTATTAGCCTTCCTGTTCAATTTGAATATTTTTATTTCCCCAATTTCTGTTTAACAGAGAGCAGATTTCTCCAACACATCTCTAATCACAATAGTTTTAATAACTCATCTCTAATCACTGATTTATTTCCTCTTTGTCATGATGACAGTAAATAATATTAGACTGGATATTCTTCAAGACACTTCTATACAGCTTAAAGTGACATTTAAAGGCTTAACTAGGGTAATTAGGGTAAAGTTAGGGTAATTAGGCAAGTCATTGTATAACAGTGGTTTGTTCTGGAGACAATCCAAAACTAATATTGCTGAAGGGGGTTAATAATATTGACCTTAAAATGGCTTTAAAACAATTAAAAACTGCTTTTATTCTAGCCAAAATAAAACAAATAAGACTTTCTCCAGAAGAAAAAATATTAGAGGAAATACTGTGAAAATTTCCTGAATCTGTTCAAGATGGCTAATAATTTAGACTTCAGCTCAGCCGTCTGAAGTCCAGCTCAGCCGTCTGAAGTCCAGCTCTTCTGCGGGTCAAAAACACATTCTTGGAGTCTTGTGTTTCTCAGCGGAGAGCGGATCCGGCTGCAGACGGTTGCTAGTCAACGTTGGCACTGATGGAGAAAATCTGAAACAGCGTGAGTTCAGATTCACAAGAGCTCAGAGGTTTTCACTCAGCTGTCAGCATATAGAGACGGCGGACGTGTGAAATACCCCAGTGTAATACAACCAACACACACACACGCATACAGACCACGACGGAAACACAACGGCGTCCACCAGAGACATCAGAGGCAAGTGATGAGGACAACATACAGCAAAATTCACCCTCATCCTTTACAGACATTTCCCAAATAATGTTAAACAGATTCAGGAAATTTTCACAGTATTTCCTACAATATTTTTTCTTCTGGAGAAAGTCTTATTTGTTTTATTTCGGCTAGAATAAAAGCAGTTTTTAATTGTTTTAAAGCCATTTTAAGGTCAAAATTATTAGCTCCTTTAAGATTGTCTCCAGAACAAACCACTGTTATACAATGACTTGCCTAATTACCCTAACTTTACCCTAATTAACCTAGTGAAGCCTTTAAATGTCACTTTAAGCTGTATAGAAGTGTCTTGAAGAATATCTAGTCTAATATTATTTACTGTCATCATGACAAAGAGAAAATAAATCAGTGATTAGAGATGAGTTATTAACACTATTATGATTAGAGATGTGTTGAAGATTTCTTTCTATCTGTTAAACAGAAATAAAGAATATACAGGAGGGACTGTACACTAGCATCAGTCTTGTAAAAACCCACTCAATACACACCTCGGTCAGACTTCTGAACAAACAGTGCATTATTTACTCTGTCTGTACATGCAGAGCGCTATAGAGCTCACGGTGAGTGAGTAGCAGTACACTGAGAAAACGTACTCACTAGGAATATATTTCATATAGGGGAGATCAGACTTAGAGAACACCCACATCATCATGTCTGGCCTATATTGTTTGGCTCATTGTGGCATGTCATGATGTTGAAAAGTACGATGCGACCCTATGTTGATCCTGGAACATCATTTTAGTTGGAAAATGCAATCCACACCTATAGGTTGTTTTCAATCATGTGGTTCTGGGAAATTCAGATGGAGGGCAGGAGGTAAAAAACTGAATGGGAGACGTAGAGGAAAGTCTGTGTTTTTGCTATTTATACCACATTTCAAAGGAGATATAAACAGAAAATAAGCACATACGCTGGGCATAATCCTGATATTATGAAGAGGGACGAGTTTTCTACTAAACTAAAATATGTTGGCCTGTTATCGAGGCGGTAGATACTGTATAAGCTGTGTTACATGAAAAAATACTACAGTAAATACTCTAGTGTTTGGAAGCGTGCTATTCTCTTAAGGCCCAAGGTGTTTTTCTACATGAATTTTTGATTTCTCTTTGCTATTTGAGCTTATTGGAACCTAATTAGAATAAAAATCTAAGTATCATCTTTTGATATGATGTACTTTTAGAGAAAAATGATGTCCATATGTGGACTTGTGGTCCGAATTTACATAAAACACTTTTTCCTGAAATGTTTGTTTCCTGAAACTTGCTTTGACTATCAGAGAGTAAAAACACTTTTTTTGCCGCATATTGGACAGTTAAAATAGAGTTTAGGACATTTCATATGCTGCAAAACAGTTGCAGGACGACACTGTATGTCTGCAACTAAATATAAAACATTCAAAGTATTTTAAATATCCACTTAAGAGCTCAAATGTGCTGTCCAGGTATGAGGACACTCAAGCCCTAGGAGGTTAAAGATAATTACTTGAATTAAACTGTGATAGTAACTATACAGTTGCTGTGGTACGACACAACTGTAGTAATAAACTAATTATTCAATAGGCTTCAGTATTCTATTATACACCATCACAATACAACACAGTGTTACAGTATTTATTACAGTTTATCTGTTTACTATACTACAGCTTTCATTAACAAAGAGTTGTACACATTATACTATATATATATATATATATACACACAGTTGAAGTCAGAATTATTAGCCCCCCTGAATTATTGAATTATTCACCACCTGTTTATTTTCCCCCAGTGTCTGTTTAACAGAGAGCAGATTTCTTCAACACATTTCTGCACATAATAGTTTAATAACTCATCTCTAATAACTGATTTATTTTCTCTTTGTCATGATGACAGTAAATAATATTAGACTAGATATTCTTCAAGACACTTCTATACAGCTTAAAGTGACATTTAAAGGCTTAACTAGGTTAATTAGGTTAACTAGGCAGGTTAGGGTAATTAGGCAAGTTATTGTATAATGATGGTTTGTTCTGTAGACTATCGAGAAAAATATAGCTTAAAGGAGGCTAATAATATTGACCTTAAATGGTGTTTAAAACAATTAAAAACTGCTTTTATTCTAGCTCAAATAAAACAAAATAAGACTTTCTCCAGAAGAACAAATATTATCAGACATACTGTCAACATTTCCTTGCTCTGGAAATATTTTAAAAAGAGAAAAAAATGCAAAGGGGGGCTAATAATTCTGACTTTAACTGTATATGTATATATATATATATATATATATATATATATATATATATATATATATATATATATATATATATATATATATTATGTACACTTTACTATACGTTTCAAAAACATGTTCATTATAAATCACTATAGTTTTTCCCCATGCAGATATCTTCCAGACATCACGAAATAACAGATGAAAACATACAAAAGCGTGGACGCATGGTCTACATTATTATTAATTTATTTTTGTAAAGGGGAAAAGAAGTGCTCCACAATAATAGAATCTAGTTTTGTCGCAAGGGTTGCATTTCTTTTTGGTTCGGTCGATGAACTTACCATCAACAAACATTAACCACTGCTGCGCCTCTCAATGTTCACATTACGGTTGTTTATTCCGCTGAAACGCCAGTAAAGACGTGGATTATTGCAAAACAAGTCTGAGATTTCATTGTAGCTATTACACAGGGAGAGTATTATTCTCCTAGATTTTGTATTAAGTAGGTGGTGTTGGATTGATTGTTTATAAACATTACATATATTATACACTAGTGTATGCAATCAGTGCTTCAACGAATCATATCAAATTACCATGGATGTATTGATAAATTTTATCCATGCTCCTTTTCCTCCGCTTTCAGCCAGTTTCTTAAACTCTCCCCCCTTTAAAGAGCTATAACTTTTGGAAATCTATAAAAGCTGTTCTGCATTTCTTATTTTAGCCGATTGTGAACAATTCTAACAACACAGGCTCATTGTGGAAACGTAGCCCTGCGGATGTTTCTGGAGACAGCGAATTACGTAGGCGGAGGTATGTATGGTTGCATTTTTTTTTAATCGAACGCTAAGGGGTGGTGTGACGCTGTTCCTTTTCGCGCTTACCAGCTGAACGCTTACCTCCGTATAGAAGGCATTCGCTGCAACCAGTTTGTCCACGTACGTCAACGGATTTTGACATGCAGAGAGGAGTTGACCACGAAGACGGGGGTTCGAGTCCGGTGCCAGAAAGCAGGTAAGACAAAAACAGAATCCAAAATATAAAACAAATAGGTGAATAGCAGGGTGAGGATGTGGTAAAATCTGAAACGTGGTAAAATATCAGACGAGGGCTTTTATTTTTTGGATTAATGGTTGGGTTTAGGAAGGGGGAGGGTGGGTCAGCCAATCGTTCGCTCAGTCAGTCAGAAAGTCTGTCCAAAAGTGAGTCGACGGCGGCCTCTGGTGGGTTTACGCGAGAACAGCAGGCGCGAATGGCACTCGCGAGAGAAATTTGAGATCTTGAAAAGCGTACACAGCAACCTCTGGCGGATTCGCGAAAACAAAAACTGCAGAAAAATGTGCCGCCGGGAAGTATTTCGCGGTCTCCAGAAACGTCCGTGGAGGTACGTTTTCAGAATGAGCCTGGGTTGAATTATAAACAACATAAAAAAGCAATATTTTGATGTTCTGATAGCGACTCCGATGTAGAAGAATGACTTCCTGCCTCGTGCGTCATCAATGAAGTCATGTGAAAACAACCTATTCCCTACCGATAACTGTAAATGATTCCCAAATTCAGAGGGGAATAATAATTAGATAACACTCATGTGGAAGTGCCTAACCGTAAGACTAAACTTAACATAAACAGTTAACGTATTCCTTAATTCTGATTGGCTGATTGTTCCAGATTCAACATAGATGTTCATCGAGGAACATGTCCTACTTGGTGAAATATCAACATAACAACAGGAGACTATTAACTAATATATTAATTCTAATATTATACCTTTTCATGTTACAAATGTCTCATTAAAACATATACAAACTATGAAACCTATTCTCCACTAGGGGGCGATCTGATTAAATATGCATGATTCACGTTGAGGGTGACATGGTGGCTTGCACTGTCGATTCACAGCAAGAGGGTTGCTGGTTTGAGTCCTGGCAGGGTCAGTTGGCGTTTCTGTGTGGAGTTTGCATGGTCTCCTAGTGTTGGCGTGGGTTTCCCCCACAGTCCAAACACATGCACTATAGGGGGATTGATGAACTGAACTGGCCGTAGTGTATGAGTGTGTGTGAATGAGTGTGTGAGTGTTTGTGCACTTGTGTTGTCAAACTGATGAAGATGTTTTCTTAATTTGTTAGTGTCTTCTTAACCTGCAGTGTGTTTGAGCTCGCTCTGCCACCGTAGAACACGTTGCATATGATAAAATAATTAAGTGCTAATACAGTTTGCACCTGCTCGTCTGCAGGATCTCTGAGTGATGTGGCGTAACACACACACACTGGCGTCATTGTGCTGCAATCATGTGTTTGTCTGATGCCACACTTCATCATCACACACGCACTCGTAGCCTGTGTGTTCTCAATGCAGCCCTTGTTCTGCGATGCGCATCAAGCTGCATTGACACACACACACACACACACACACACACACACACACACACACATACACACACGCACACACACACACGCACACACACACACACACAGTGAGCCGGTCGACGCAGGTTTCATCTTCGTAATTTCATTTATCCATACTACACAAGATACATGATGTACTCAATCACACGACTGCATCTTACAGATAAACAAGATTCACAACATTTAACTAATTAAACTTTAGCATTCTAAAACCAAACTAGTCCACTGCTTTCCTGGACAACTAGTGTAAATCTAACTAACTAGTCCACTGCTCTTCTGAGCAACTAGTGTAAATATAACTAACTAGTCCACTGCTGTTTTGAACAACTAGTGTAAATCTAACTAACTAGTGTAAATATTACTAACTAGTTCACTGCTGTTTTGAACAACTAGTGTAAATCTAACTAACTAGTGTAAATATTACTAACTAGTCCACTGCTGTTTTGAACAACTAGTGTAAATCTAACTAACTAGTGTAAATATAACTAACTAGTTCACTGCTGTTTTGAACAACTAGTGTTAATCTAACTAACTAGTGTAAATATAACTTATTAGTGCACTTCTGTTTTGGACAACTAGTGTAAATATGTACCACTCGTGTAAATCTAACTAAGTAGTGTAAATCTAACTAACTAGTGTAAATATAACTAACTAGTCCACTGCTGTTTTGAACAACTAGTGTTAATCTAACTAACTAGTGCAAATATAACTAACAAGCCCACTGCTGTTCTGAACAACTAGTGTAAATCTAACTAAGTAGTGTAAATACAACTAACTAGTCCATTGCTGTTTTTATCAACTAGCGTTAATGTAACTAACTAGTCCACTGCTGTTTTGAACAACTAGTGTTACGCTAACTAACTAAAGTAAATATAACTAACAAGTCCGCTGCTGTTCTGATCCACTAGTGTAAATCTAACTAAGTAGTGTAAATAGAACTAACTAGTCCACTGCTGTTTTGAACAACTAGTGTTACGCTAACTAGAGTAAATATAACTAACAAGTCCACTGCTGTTCTGATCCACTAGTGTAAATCTAACTAAGTAGTGTAAATACAACTAACTAGTCCACTGCTGTTTTGAACAACTAGTGTTACGCTAACTAACTAGAGTAAATATAACTAATTAGTCCACTACTGTTTTGGACCTCTAGTGTAAATATAACTAACTAGTGCAAATCAAAATTATTAGTCCACTGCTGTTTTGGACAACTAGTGTAAATCTGGACTAATAGGGTAAATTTTATTAATTGCCGTAAATATAACTAACTAGTCCACTGCTGTTCAGAAACACTAGTGTAAATCTAACTAACTACTGTAATATAAATAACTAGTCCACTGCTGTTCTGAACAACTAGTGAAAATCTGGACCACTAGTGTAAATCTTTAAATGAGTATAAATATAACTAACTAGTCCACTGCTGTTCTGAACCACAAGTGTACATCTAACTAACTAGTAAAAATATAACTATTTAGTCCAGTGCTTTCCGAACAACTACAGTTAATCTAACAAAGTAGTGTAAATCTAACTGTCTAGTCCACTGCTGTTCTGAACAACTAGTGCAAATATAAGTAACTAGTGTAAATTAAACAAACTAGTGTAAATATAACCAACTAGTCCACGGCTGTTCTGGACAATTAGTGTAAATATAACTAATCCACTGCTGTTAATCATTTTTTGTAAATGAGCAGTGTGAACATTCTGCTTAACTTCCTCTTTTACTGAACACTGAGTAAGACTGACTTTGGACAGATTCTGGGTCAAAAAAGCTGAGAGCTGTTAGGTGAAAACAAAAAGTAACACAGTATTTCCGAGTATACACACAAAACATTTAGAAGAGAGCAGCATGAACATTCTGCTAAGCATAATAATTTTAATAATAATAATAATAATTTTGTTTTACCACACACACACACGCACACACACTAACACACACACAAACACACAAAAAAAGAAGGTCATACAGCAAATGATGACAGATTCTGATTATTCTCAGCAAACATCCATGAGGCTTTGGGAAAGGAAATGATGCTCCAGTTATTTCATAGTCTTTGTGTTTGGTCTTGGCACCCGTTCTAGTGCTCTCAGTGGGTGTCTGTGGGCTTCTGCTGCCCATCAGAGCTTGTTGACATGGTGTACTTCACAACCACACACTCTTAAACACACACACACACTCCTCCACCAGGTGTGTGAGGCTCTCAGCGCCAGAGGAACGCCACCGCTGCCAACAGAAGCTGCGTCTCTGTGGGATTCGCCGTGGCGGCTCTTCTGAGAGGGAAACCACGTCAGTGCCACTTACTGACATGCCAACATGGTTGTCAAGCACATTTATATCCACTAGAGGAACTAGTTAAAACAGCTAAAACTAGAGTGTAGAGTCAAATAAAGCTAAAAACAAGATTTTTTTGCTGTCATTTTAGAATATTTATTGTCTATTCATTTTAAATCTAACTAACTAGTCCACTGCTCTTCTGGACAACTAGTGTAAATATAACTAACCAGTGTAAAAATAACTAACTAGTATAACTAACTAGTGTAAATATAATTAACTAGTCCATTGCTGTTCTGAACAACTAGTGTGAATATATCTAACTAATGTAAATATAACTAGTGTAAATATAATTAACTAGTCCATTGCTGTTCTGGACAACTAGTGTATATTTAACTAACTAGTGTAACTATAACTAACTAGTGTAAATATAACTAACTAGTGTGAATATATCTAACTAGTATAAATATAGCAAACTAGTGTAAATATAACTAACTAGTCCACTGTTGTTCTGAACAACTAGTGTAAATATAAATAACTAGTGTAAATATAATTAACTACTCAATTGCTGTTCTGAACAACTAGTGTAAATATAACTAACTAGTGTAAATATAAATAACTAGTGTGAATATAACTAACTAGTGTAAATATAAATAACTAGTGTGAATATAACTAACTAGTGTAAATATAACTAGTGTAAATATAATTAACTACTCCATTGCTGTTCTGGACAACTAGTGTATATTTAACTAACTAGTGTAACTATAATTAACTACTCCATTGCTGTTCTGGACAACTAGTGTATATTTAACTAACTAGTGTAACTATAATTAACTACTCCATTGCTGTTCTGGACAACTAGTGTATATTTAACTAACTAGTGTAACTATAATTAACTACTCCATTGCTGTTCTGAACTACTAGTGTGAATATATCTAACTAATGTAAATATAACTAGTGTAAATATAATTAACTAGTCCATTGCTGTTCTGGACAACTAGTGTATATTTAACTAACTAGTGTAACTATAACTAACTAGTGTAAATATAACTAACTAGTGTGAATATATCTAACTAGTATAAATATAGCAAACTAGTGTAAATAAAACTAACTAGTCCACTGTTGTTCTGAACAACTAGTGTAAATATAAATAACTAGTGTAAATATAATTAACTACTCAATTGCTGTTCTGAACAACTAGTGTAAATATAACTAACTAGTGTAAATATAAATAACTAGTGTGAATATAACTAACTAGTGTAAATATAACTAACTAGTGTGAATATAATTAACTAGTCCATTGCGGTTCTGGACAACTAGTGTAAATATAAATAACTAGTATAAATATAAATAACTAGTGTAAATATAAATAACTAGTGTGAATATATCTAACTAGTATAAATATAGCAAACTACTGTAAATATAACTAACTAGTCCACTGCTGTTCTGCGTAACTAGTGTAAATATAAATAATTGCTGTAAATATAACTAACTAGTGTAAATATAATTAACTAGTCCATTGCGGTTCTGGACAACTAGTGTAAATATAAATAACTAGTATAAATATAAATAACTAGTGTAAATATAACTAACTAGTGTAACTATAACTAACTAGTGTAAATATAAATAACTAGTGTGAATATATCTAACTAGTATAAATATAGCAAACTACTGTAAATATAACTAACTAGTGTAAATATAAATAATTGCTGTAAATATAACTAACTAGTGTAAATATATGTAACTAGTGTGAATATATTTAACTAGTATAAATATATCTAACTAGTGTAAATATAACTAACTAGTCCACTGCTGTTCTGAACAACTAGTGTAAATATAAATAACTAGTGTAAATATAACTAACTAGTGTAAATATAACTAACTAGTCCACTGCTTTTCTGAACAACTAGTGTAAATATAAATAACTAGTGTAAATATAACTAACTAGTCCACTGCTGTTCTGAACAACTAGTGTAAATATAAATAACTAGTGTAAATATAACTAACTAGTCCACTGCTGTTCTGAACAACTAGTGTAAATATAAATAACTAGTGTAAATATAACTAACTAGTCCATTGCTGGTTAAGTCAACTAGGGAATCTGGATAATTTTCCGATTTAAAGCTACTATAGAAGTCAATGGTTACATGTTTTCAGCATCCTTCAAATTATCTTCTTTAGTGTTCAACAGACTCATAAATAGTGATTACCCCTTCATTTTCGGGTGAACTGTCCCTTTAAGGATGTTCAGACACGATACAGCACATATTTTCTGCACTGTAAGAGCTCCAGTGAACGAGACCTCGCATGACTTACAGGCTCCGTCTGGAAACACGAAAGGCTCCAAAACCACAAGTGAGGTGATGGAGTGTTAGTCTGGGGTTACAGCCGTGTGGTCTCTGTGCTGCGGTCCAGTTTAAAGAAAAACTCAGATCTCCGGCAGCATCAGGAATGTGCACTGGAGATCACACACTGCATGGAGACACACACCAGTCAGGGGACGGGGAACACGCCTGCCTACCAAAACAGCAGCAGAGGAAATCATTGTACAGTTCACTGTGGAACAGGAAGGAGAAAGACTGACATTCCCACAGTAGTCAGACATCTGATCGGATCTGACTGACCTGCTTACACACACATACACATTCACGCACACACACGTTGATATATTGGCATAGTAGTGGTCTAACTGACCACTGGCCAGTGCTGTAGTTAACACCATAGTACTGCAGCACTACTGCATGTTTGGGACTTTTGTAAGGTCACCTAGTTCAACCCTCTCAGAACAGAACAGTGATGATGTCACTGTGGGAGTGAAGCGCGCGCTGTGTGTGTGTTTACATGGTGGTGTTTGTACACTGAAAAAACTGATTCACTAGATTTAGTAAACATGTTTAAGGTATCTGTTGCAATCAATTTATATGAGCTGAATTTAAACAAATAAAATTTAATCTAACTTGATTTGTCTGTTTAAATTCAGCTTATAAACTTAAAAATATCAGTACATCCAATTAATCATTTTCCCAGTGTAAAAATGTGTGTGTGTGTACGTGTTTTTGTGATTTATCAGGACACAAATCTGTATAACGGCATACACTGAAAAAATATTCACTATGAATCTATAGTAAGTCATGATTTACTCTAATTATTTTAAGGTAATTTGTTGCAAACTATTTGTTTGGGAAGAATTTAAACAAAGAAATTAAATTTAATTATATTCAACTTGAGTTTGTTTAAATTCAGCCCATGTATATTGTTTGCAAGCAGGCAGATCCCTTAATTCTTTAGTTAATCCAATGCATCATTTTCCCCCAGTGTATCTGTGCGCGCGCCCGAGCCGCAGTGCCAGGGCTGACCGAGGCTGACCTCCGCTTTACCTGCCTGGTGAAGAGGATCGCGGCGTCATGGTGATGCTGATGGTCGTCATCCAGAGGG
The DNA here is from genome assembly GCF_903798145.1 of Danio aesculapii. Classification (NCBI taxonomy): domain Eukaryota; kingdom Metazoa; phylum Chordata; class Actinopteri; order Cypriniformes; family Danionidae; genus Danio; species Danio aesculapii. The sequence goes on along the minus strand of NC_079435.1, from coordinate 62,552,549 downwards.
TTCTGCTGGTTCTGCCACTTGCAGAAGCTCTTGAGCGTCGCGGCCGCGTTTTTGGAGACCTCGATGCCCTTCTCGTGCTCGGACAGAAGCGCCACTTTCACCACCGACAGGCGGATGGGGTTCTCGATGCTCGCGTGACCGTAGAGTTTGGACGCGATGGACGCGAGCGTCAACAGGTAGTGCTGTAAGTCCTTCCCGTATTTCTTCGTCATGGAAGCATCCGCGACCAGCAGCAGCTCCACGTGCCGCGCGCGCGATACAGAGCGTTTGCGTCGCGTCGGCGAAGCGTCGGGTTTGATAAACTTTGTCCACCATCTGCGCCCGTGCTTTTCTTTATTATTCCTGCGCGTTTTCCGGTCCCGCGTGCCGCAGCTGTGTCGCTCGGGCATCGCCTCGAAACTGAAGCGCTCCCGGGTGTAGAGATGAAGCGCGCGCGTCGCGTCGGCGTCTTCGACTATGTGCACGTCATTCTCGTGCCCTTTCGCTCGGATAACAGGAGTGATGGTGTACCGGGAGTGATCAAGCGCGAAAAACCCATCAAGCCCGCCACCACACAGGTTAAAAACAGCAAGAGATTGCGCGTTTGAGTTGACGGTTCCGCGGTAAACGCATTCCCTGCGCGGCGGCGCGTCAGCGCTGAACTGATGATCCAGTGTCGTTTCATCCCGTTCCATATCCAGCTGAAAGCGCTGCTCATCCAGATACAGAAGATACCCGGCTTTTCCTCCCCCGTGATAAATCCGGTCCACCGCGCGCACGGTTCCGTCAGGTGCGAGCAGAGACGCGTTCGCAGGTGGACGCGCAACGGAGGCGTCCAGCGCGCAACACAACAAAACCACCAGCCACATTATTGTTATCATCCCATGTAATCCGGTGCAGATCAGTCACGCGCCACTTTTGGTGAAACTTTGGGAAACATTACAATCCAGAAACTGGGCTCTGAGATGATCTGACGCGGATCTGAACGCGGGTCCAGCGCTGCCGGTGCGCATCTCACGCGTCTGTCAGTACTAAACGCACGGACCCAAAGAAAGCAGCATGAGAGAGCAGCGAGAACTAAAGTGAACTTGAAGAACAAAACACAAAGTTTCCTCTTAAAAGCACCAGAGAGAGAGAGAGAGAGAGAGAGAGAGAGGAAGAGAGAGAGAGAGAGAGAGAGAGAGAGAGAGAGAGAGAGAGAGGGTGAGAGAGAGAGAGGGAGAGAGAGAGAGAGAGAGAGGGAGAGAGAGAGAGAGAGAGAGAGAGTCCTGCCCCTTTGCGCTCGCTCTCCACTCCTCCTCTCATTCTTAACCATCTCTCTCTCTCTCTCTGCTTTTCTTACTCATTGTTTTTGTCTTGTTTTGAGTCTAAATATCTAAAAACTCTTCAATCAGGATCATTTTCTGGACAAGCAAAACACACTGTGTTGTTTAAGGAACTAAGAAGTCAAAATGAAGCGAGGTTTACCTTAAAACAAGCAGAAGAATCTGCCAATGGGGGAAGAGAAATAATGTTCAGTCTAAAGGAAAACAAGATTATTTTACTTACACCCAATTGGCAGATTACAGTTGTGTTCAGGAAAAACTCACTTAATTTAATGAATTGTTTCAAGACTAGATTCTCTGCTTGTCCAGAAAATGCTTCTTGATTTAAGAATTTTAGATATTTGGATTAGAAACAAGACCAAAACTCAGAGTAAGAAAAGCATTTAATGCAGTGTACTGCACATCTCAACATCTCAGATTTATTATTTGACAGCTGCTAGTTTGCAGGTCTTGAAATTCTGTTGTTTACTCAGAATATCCAGCACAATCTCACGGCAATACCTAACTTTTTTTTTAGTGGCTAATTCGTATGAATTCGTACAATCTAATTCGTACAATTTAGTACGATTTGCTCATCCTCCAATGACGGTTGGGTTTAGGGGTGGGGTTAGGTGCCACACCTCCTTTTTAAAATCGTACCATTTCATATGACTGAACTCGTACGAATTCGTATGAATTAGCCACTAAACTGTCAAAACGTAAAATACTTACGTTTTCTCGTGAGATCAGGCTGGAATATCTGTAAAGCTTGCATGTAGAGTAAGAAGTAAATCTGCATGTTTATGATTGAAAACAAACTTCCACAGTGTTGTTTTATATCAAACAAAACATCTAAATCTTCCAAAAGCTGATATAAAAATGATAACATCTATAAATAGTCATGACGTGCTCTCTGAACACCACCAAAATGTTTTATTTCTTACATTATTTGCCTTGTTTCTAGCCCAAATATCTAAAAACTCCTAAATAAAGAAGCATTTTCTAGACTAGCGAAACATACGGTCTTGTTTATGCAATAATAAGCCATAATTAATTGAGTTTTCCTTAAAATAAGCAAAATAACCTTAAATAAAAAGGAAAAACATGATTATTTCACATCCCTCATTGGCAGATTTGCTTGTTTTAATGATGAACACACTTTAATTTGACTCATTATTTCTGAAAACAACACAATATTTTGTGCTTGTCCAGAAAATGCCTCTTAATTTCAGAAATGTCAGATATTTCAGTTAGAAACAAGACCATATTTTGCAGAGTCGTGTTTCTGAAGTGCCTCTTTTCTCCTCATCTATAAGAGCATCTGCTCAGTGAATGAGTGTGGAGGATGCTCGCTCCTGTCATGCATTGGTTTGTGTGCTTTTCTGTATTTTTCCAGGGCTCAAAATGATTGCGTAACACATTTCCGATGCTATTTTTGTGTCACAGACGCTTAAATCTCCGCTAATATCCGCCTAATGGGTTTGCCGTCCACATGGGGACACATTCAGAAGGGCTCGTATGAGATCTGCGTGTTCAGCGTGGAGATAAACGTGATGCGGTGGAGGGAATCCGCCGCTGCATGGGAAACCCTGTTCAATAGTGCATCCACCGCCGCAGGCAATGACACCACTGACGCAGAACACTGAGTATTGTGCACACTAATGAGGGCTCCATTCTGCTGCCCTGTCACTCAAACACTGTGTGACATCATCATCAACAACAACAACAACAACAACAACAATGCACGTTTCACTGGATTAAAGAGAGACAATTCTCACAAAAAATGGTAAGGCTTTAGTTTAACACCATTTACAATCGAAATAATCAAAGCTATTACAAATTACAAAGCTAAATAATCTGACAACGAGGGAAATAATATTTCTTTAACATTGGTTTAACAAATATATTAGTGCATAAAACTGTCCTTACTGAGATAAAAAAATCATAATAACATTAATATTCACAAAACAAAATCTCTAATCACGTAATTTATATATTAGGTGACGCGGTGGCGCAGTGGGTAGCACATTCACCTCACAGCAAGAAGGTGGCTGGTTCAAGCCTGGGTCAGTTGGTGTTTCTGTGTGGAGTTAGCATGTTCTCCCTGTGTTCGCGTGGGTTTTCGCTCTGGTTTCCCCCACAGTCCAAACACATGTGGTTCAGGTGAATTGGGTATGCTAAAAATTGACCATAGTGTATGAGTGTGTGTGAGAGTGAGTGTGTATGGGTGTTTCCCAGTGATGGGTTGCTGCTGGAAGGGCATCCGCCGGATAAGTTGGCGGTTCATTCCGCTGATTAATAAAGGGACTAAGCCGAAAAGAAAAGGAGTGACTGAATGAATAATATATATTATATATATAATAATTGAAGAATATAATTGATTTCTAAGGACACTAAAGGGGTAGTTCACACAAAAATGAAAATTGTCATCGCTTTTAATCCTCAGAACTCATTCATTTATTTTCCTTCAGCTTAATCCCTTATATATCACGTGTCGCCACAGCGGAATGAACCGCCATCTACTCCAGCATATGTTTTATACAGCGGATACCTTTCCAGTTGTAAACCAGGTACTGGGAAACACCCATACGCACTCATTCACACACACAAACACACACACCCATACACTATGGCCAGTTTAGTTGATCAATTCCCCTATAGCGCATTTGTTTCGACTGTGGGGGAAACTGGAGCACCCGGAGGAAACCCGCCAACATAGGGAGAACATGCAAACTCCATGCAGCTGGGACTCGAACCAGTGACCTTCTGCTGTGTGCGACATCACCGAGCTGCCCCTTATTCCTTAGAATATCATAAAAGTTTAGAACCACTTAAGTGTGAGTAAATGATGAGGAAATTTACACTTCTGTGTGTACTTTCCCTTTAATCGGGAACATTCTCATAATGTTCTTTCAAGGTTGTCTCAAGGTTATCATCAAATATTCATCCAGTAACATTAACAGCACATTTGTTCAAAGTTATCTGGTCTTTAATGTTCCCACAACAGTAGGATAAAAATATCATTCTAGTTATAAAATGTTACTAATAACGTTGCCAGAACGTTCTTACAAGATTCTCTCAAAGTTATTATCAAACGTTTATCCAGCAATAACTTTTATCTGGTCTTTAAAGGTGCTGTAAGTCAGTTTTGACTCTTCTAAAGCATAAGATATTTCAGACACATGTCAAATGAACATTCTTGTTTATCTGAAAAACAATGCTGAAGTCAGATATTCTGCTTTGAACATGTTTTCCGTGCAGGAGTGCTGTCTTTGTTTTGGTTCTTTTAACCCACCCACTGACACTTTAGCCAATTATATTTCAGCACTCTGGGTTCTCAGAGTATGTGTTGGTGACCGAAATGTGACCTCCGGTGGACAGTAGCAGACTCTGAAATGAGACGCAGATTCAGAGTTCCACATGAGGTGGTTATTAATTAGCAAATAACATAAATATTAGGAACGTAAACATTAGGTGAGCAGGTTACTGCGAGAGCAGGTTATGCAGTGATGAGCAATTTGGCTGTTTGGACCTGACGAAACATGACAGAAACATTTAAATCCAGCCATTCAGAAGCACAGAATAGTGCACTCACTGCACTCCAGCGAAATGGTAAAGTTTATAAACGAATTAATACATATTAAACCTCTTTAACATTATTAAAAGTAGATGCTGAATCACTGATATGTGTTTAGTTCTAAAGTTCAATTTTAGATGGTTTATTTTAATTTTCCAGATCTGAGGTGAACTATCTGCTGCTGCTTTCAGTAGTCTGGCAATAAATGTCATGTAAAATGGCATTCAGACTCACATTATTATCATTTAACACTAAATAAAGCACATGAGCTGTAGCTGAGCTGATCATTGTCAGTTTTCTGTTGTTCAGCTGTGAGAAACAGAAGCCGTTTCTAATATATACATTTCAGCTGTTGGTTAGGACAAAAACTCCTATAATATAAAAATATTCCTTCTATCACATGCCGTTGGTTTTATTCAGGTTTAAATCAGGTTTTGTTGGTGTCGTCAATCTGGCAACCTGCACTCACGTGTGTTTTGAATCAGGAGTGCAATACCTAGTTCAACCACTGGGTGTCAAACTTACACACTGCAACTGTAATGTTCTCAAAACATTAGAAGAAAAATATAGTTGATGTTTTAGTTATAAAATCTTACTACTTGTTTCAGAACGTTCAGACAACATTCAAAATGAACATTTCCAGAATGTTCTTACAAGGTTCCCTCAAAGTTATGATCAAATGTTCATCAACTAATAACCTTTATCTTGTCTTTAGGAAGGACATTAAGACAAAAACATTGTTTTTTAAACAATTCAGAAATAAAATGTTAATTTTATTAATTATTTTATTAATTTATTTTATTAATTATTTCAAGGTTCTCTCAAAGTTATGATTAAATGTTTATTCATTAATTACTATTATCTGGTCTTTAATGGAGCAAAAACATTAGGACAAACACATTGTTTAATAAACATTTTAGTTATAAAATGTTACTTCTAACATTGCCAGAATGTTCTTACAAGGTTGTCTCAAAGTTAAGTCAAATGTTCATCCAGTAACATTACCAGAACGTTTGTTCAAAGTTATCTGATCTTTACTGTTCTCAAAACATTAAATCAAAAATATTATTCATGAAACTTTTTAGTTATAAAATGTTACTTCTAAGAATGTTCTTACAATGTTATCACAAAGTTATGATCAAAAGTTAATCCACCAATAACTTGTATCTGGTCTTTAATGTTCTCAAAACATAAGAACAAAAACATTGTTCATTAAACATTTCAGTTATATAACGTTAATTCTAATGTGGCCAGAACGTTCCTAAAATGTTTTCTCAATGTTATAATCAAATGTTCATCCAGTAACAATAACAGAACATTTGTTTATGTTTGTTTATGTTAAGTTATCTGGTCTTTAATGTTCTCAAAACATTAGGATAAAAATATAGTTCATGTAATGTTCTAGTTATAAAATGTTAATTCTAACGTTGCCAGAACGTTCTTGCAAAGTTCTCTCAAAGTTATGATTCAATGTTTATCAAGTAATAACTTTTATCTTGTCTTTAGATAGGACATTAGGACAAAAACATTGTCTCATTAAACATATCAGTTATAAAATGTTAATTCTAATGTTGCCAGAATGTTATTTCAAGGTTTTTTCAAAGTTATGATTCAACGTTTATCCAATAATAACTTTTATATGGTCTTTAATATTGTCAAAATATTAAAACAAAAATAAAGTTCATGAAATGTTTTAGTTATAAAGTGTTATACTTGTTTCAGAACATTCAGTGAACATTCAAAACTAACGTTGCCATAATGTTCTTACAGGGTTCCCTCAAAGTTATGATCAAATCTTCATCCAGTTAATCCATAATCAGTACCGTATTATATGTTTAAAGTAATACGTTTTTTTAATGTTCTCAAAACATTAGGATAAAAATATTATTTGATAAACATTTTAGTTATAAAATGTTACTTCCAATGTTGCCAGAACATTCTTACAAGGTTCTCTCAAAGTTATGATCCAATGTTTATCCAGTAATAACTTTTAATTGGTCTTTAATGTTCTCGAAATCAAACACATTATTCATGAAATGTTTTAGTTATAAAATGTTATAATTGTTTCGGAGATTATTCAAAACTAACGCTCCCACAACGTTTACAAATCCGAATGGAATCTAACATTGACAGACTAATAAGAAACATTTTTTACACTCAGAGAACATTCAGAAATAACTGTAAGGGAACACTGTCAGAGTGTTATTGGCTCAGTCAGGATTGTGAGTAAACGATGACAGGATTTTCCCTCCCGTGTGAACAGCAGATTTAAAGCTTTTAAAGGCTGCTCTTCCAGGAGTTGAGTAACGTTATTTTAATTATTGAATACGGCACTTTCTTCATCTGCAGACTGATGAGCGGAGCTTTGAGCTGTTGGATAATTTATGGCACGTCCAGAATAGAAGCTTCAGTGTCAGTGACAAAAGAGTCTGCATGCAGAAGGCTGACAAACAGGCTTATTTTGTAAATCACCATTTTATTATATGTATTAGTGCCGAGCAAAGATTAACCGCAATTAATCGCATCCAAAATAAAAGTTTATATTGAAATAATATACAGTTGGAGTCAGATCTATTAGCTCTTCTGTTAAATATGAAATTTCTGTTTACTGGAAAGATTTTTATCAACACATTTCTAAACATAGAAGTTTTAATAACTCATTTCTGATTTATTTTCTCTTTGTCATGATGACAGCACATAAAATAAGACTAGATATTCTTCAAGACACTAGTATTCAGCTTACAGTAACATTTAAAGGCTTAACTAGGTTAATTAGGGTAAAGTTAGGGTAATTAGGCAAGTCATCTGTAGACTATCCAAAACAAATAACTCTTGTACACTGTTCAAATTTACTATACTCTTTTGTTATGTTGGAGATTAAAATATCCACTGAATAAACTGCTGTAAAAATGCATCAGATCAAGTTTTTTTTCATTTTTGGTGAAAAAAACACACAAAATGAAGTATTTTCAATATAAAAAGTAATTGTGGACTGTGTCTTGCACATGTGAATGATAATCAACAACATTGGCTTTGATGTATTGTTAGATTTTCATTTCTCCCTAATTTACTGTTGGTGGCTGTTTTTGCCTCATTGACTTCCACATTTGATGGTGCATAAATACACCGTCTTTGTTTTTGTTTACTCCATGTAGTTCTGAAAGCTGAGATACATATTTCCATTTTCTCAGACACATTAAGGTTAAGTGTGTAAAGGTCACTCTCACACACACACACTTTAATTTGCTGTTGCACTCCATATAAAATCCAGAAACTAAGCTTTTTTTCTAAAGGGTTAATGCTGTCAACTGATGATCAACAGTACAAATGATAAATTTGACCTCTTCCCAAAAGGAAAAACCACCAACAATTAAAAATGCATGATTATATGTTGTCTTTTATTTTGTACTAAAGAAATGTGATTACTGTATAATGAAAGTCAATGAGGCAAAAACAGCTACCAACAGTAAATTAGGGAGAAAAAATTTAAATTGATCAAAAACAGTGCATCAAAGGCAATGCTGTTTTACATGTCCAAGACTTTGATGAAACGTAATAAAAAATCCAGTCCACAATTACTTTTTATGTTAAAATATGTAATTTTTGGCTGGAAGAATTAACGAAATTAGTACATCTGGAAAGGATCAGATTTATTATGGCAAAGAAATTGAAAAAATTGACTAGATTTAGTCTCCTCTTCTTGAAAGTGTAGGTTAAAAACCCAGATGGTGAAGGTCACAACAACAGTACTGTATAAGCTTTAGTCCCAGGGGTGGGGTGGGTTTTAGGGGTTAGACATTTTGTGTGTTTTGAAAAGCGTATTCTGGGTTTATAGGAATTACTTAATTATTTTATTTTATTACTATTATTATTTATTTTTATATATTTTTTATTTATTTATTTTTATTTATTATTGTTTTCTATGTGTGTGTAATTTAATTTGTTGATTTCTTTTTTGTAAAAAACTAGAGATGTTGTAATATTTGCTAACGCTATGCAATGCAATGAATATCTCAATAAAAAACTTTTAAAACAAAAAAGAAAATGTAATTTTCTGTGTTTTTTTTCACCAAATCAGTGAAATGATTTATGAATTTGGTAATTAAAGAGTTAAAATCATGTAATTTTCTAAGCAATATAGTAGTTTTGATCAGGACTGAGGTTGATTAACAGATTCATGCAAAAAAATATGAAAAAATGTGATGCATTTTTACAGCAGTTTAATTCAGTGAATGTTTTATCCCGAACATAAAAAGGGTCATACATTTGCCCAGAGTATCACAGTTTTTTTTAATTTTTCTAAATATATATTTAAAAATAAGATTTGTCACCAAAACCCATTCTGCTAGCTGAAACACAGAGAAAGTTATGGCCAAATTAAAACTCAAAATCACCCAGAGTGGATGAAAACATCCTCAACAGTACAGGTTACGGGTTAAGGGGGCTAATAATATTGACCTTAAAAAATAAAAACTGCTTTCATTCTATCCAAAATAAAACAAATGAGATTTATTTTATTCCAAAATAAAAATATTATCCATTAAATAGCACTTGAAAAATATTTGAAAAAGAAAAAAGTCTGAAATTACTCATACCCCAGGCAAATTCAGACTTAAAGTTACTTTAATTCAAGCAGCAAGTTTTTAGATTTGACCATAAATGACGCAGACTTCTCCCTAAAGATAATAAGGTGATGTACAAGCGGGAAAAAATTATGGAAATAATATTTCTCAGCTTTCCTTTACATTTGAACAAAAACTTTAAGTCAGAATTTGGCTGCGCTATGAATCATTTCCAACTTGACGGTATATTTCACACAGAGCCAAATTTCATTCAGTTTCTCATATATCTGTGGACGGATCTCCTGCCAGTGTTTGTTTACTGAAGCTGAATCTCTGATGTGAGTGTTTTCCAGAGGAGCTGTCAGACACACAGACTACAGCTCATATTTACTGTCCTGCTGGCCCTGAACACTTCAACATCATCAGCTCCTGATGATTAACTCCTGTACAACTTTTCCAAGAGTTTTCCACAGTATTTCCTATTATATTTTTCTTCAGGAGACTTATTTCTTTTAGTTTGGCTGGAATACACAATTAAATAATCATCACTAGTGGGTGGGGCTTCAATTAATGCACGTCAGTCAAAGTGTTTCATTTATCAAGTCTGATTATAAACAATACGATTACTTCATGTTGACCATTAGAGGCTGGATATACTCTCACACTGCTGACACACAACTCAGGTTAAACCCCTTATTAAAGTAATTTTTGCATGGTAGGTGTTCTTTAAGAGGGTTTTTCATGAAGGAATCAGCAATGCGAGTATAATTTTTGGCACAAATGTGTTCTGTTGTCATTCAGTGTGTGAACGTCTCCCTCTTCCCTGCTGTGTTTCTATATGAGTGTGTGGGAGTCACAGAGAACACTGTGTACCATCACGTATATATTTCATAGTGACGCCGAAGCCCACCTCCTCACTATCCCACATTATTATCAACTCAAAACTTCCACAGACACTTTAAAGAAAAACACTACCTCAGATTTACATATCAGATGTGTGTATGGTTAATTCAATGATACTTGCTCTTTCTTATATAATATTATTTCTTCTGGAGAAAGTCTTAACAGTTTAAGCAAGAATAAAAGCATTTTTCTTAAAAAAACATTTTAAGCTCAATATTATTAGCCTCCTTAATCAATATTTGTTTGTTTTCAATTGCCTCCAGAACAAACCACTGACTTCAACTAAATTATATATATACTAGTGCATGTAGTAGTGATACATACCAGTACTAGTGATGTGTACCTAATAAAGTGGCTAGTAAAAGTGGCCATATATATAAATACACACACATACACTCACTAGCCACTTTATTGTGTGTTTACGTACCGTTTTGGACCCCCTTTTACCTTCAGAACTGCCTTAATCCTTCATGTCAGAGATTCAACAAAGTACTGGAAATATTCCTCAGAGATTTTGCTCCATATTGACATGATAGCATCACACAGTTGCTGCAGATTTGTCGGCTGCACATCCATGATGCCAATCTCCCGTTCCACCACAAACGTGCTATATTGGATTGAGCTCTGGTGACTGTGGAGGCCATTTGAGTACAGTGAACTCATTGTCATGTTCAAGAAACCAGTCTGAGATGATTGGCGCTTTATGACATGGTGCGCTATCCTGCTGGAAGTAGCCATCAGAAGATGGAGACACTGTGCTCATAAAGGGATGGACATGGTCAGCAACAATACTCAGGTAGGCTGTGGCGTTGACACCATGCTCAATTGGTACTAATGGACCCAAAGTGTGCCAAGAAAATCTCCCCCACACCATTACACCACCACCACCAACCTGAACTGCTGATACAAGGCAAGATGGATCCATGCTTTCATGTTGTTGAGGCCAAATTCTGAGCCGAGTATCCGAATGTGGCAGCAGAAATGGAGACTCATCAGACCAATCTTTTATTGTCCAGTTTTGGTGAGCCTGTGTGAATTGTAGCCTCAGTTTCCTGTTCTTAGCTGACAGGAGAGGCACCCGGTGTGATCAAAGTCACTTAAATCCCCTTTCTTCCCCATTCTGATGCTCGCTTTGAACTGCAGCAGGTCGTCTTGATCATGTCTACATGCCTAAATGCATTGAATTGCTGCCATGTGATTGGCTGATTCGAAATTTACGTTAACAAACAGCTGGACAGGTGTACCTAATAAAGTGGCCAATGAGTGTATGTATATATATATTTATATAATAGTTTTGTTATGAGCTCTTTATACACTGCAAAAAAGTTTTTCTATGAGTTTCTAGTCAAATATCTAAAAATTCTGAATTAAAAAAGTATTTTCTAGGCAAACAGAAAATATGGTTTGTTTTCAGAGATAATGTCAAAATTAAGTGAGTTTCTCCTTAAAACAAGCAAAATAATCTGCCTAATTATTAAAGGTAAGAGGAAAGAATTGTAAGATTTTTTAAGACAAAGATGTCAGAACAATAAGAAGTTCAAGTTCAGCTAAAAAGTGTCTTAAAAACATCTAATAATTGTTTAACTGTGGACCGTGAGTTCGGGGAATCAGCGTCAGACTCTCTGCTATCAGGCGAGTTATTTTCCCTGTGGTCAAAAACAGAGTTACGACGGGCTGTGAAGAGAATCCTCCATCTCTCACCTCACTGTCAGCGCTGGAGATCCAGAGGCTCCCGGATGTTTGCTGGAGTGTGTGTGTGTGTTCTGGTGATGAATGCTCCGAGATCTCCAGCGGTTCTGCTGTAACCCACGGCTCACCTTTGACTCGCACCTCAACCTGCCAAAAGAACACAAAAACCAGATTAATCTGAGCAAGAAGTGAGGAATGAGATGCTTTACTCACATGTCCTGTCAAAAACACTCAGAGAAAACATGCAGAGATGTTTATTAATGTTAGAAACGTGTCTGGTTTTTAATATTTTCTTATACACAATATTAAACCATTGGGAAAAGGCAGAGTTGATTGATTGAGGTATAAAATAGGCATGGGCCGGTATAAGATCCTGACGGTATGATAACCTTTGATAAAGATATCACGGTTTCACAGTATTGTGATTACTGCTCTAAAATCTGTTCATTTTAAATGTCTGGGTAAAAACTAAATCCTTTTCTCCTTTGAACACAGTGTATTTTATTTTGTGAAACATTTAAAATATGTTAGAGCAGTAACAGGGTTTCTCAAATATAATACTTTTAAGACTATTTTAAGACCATAATGAAAGATATTTCAGACTCACACAAGGCTAAATCCTAAAGATTTTTTTAATGGTCAAGTTACAACCTTAAAAAAACATTAAAAGCAAATGCTATTGTGAGAGATAATTAAACCATATTAATTAGTAAACAGAGTTAATAAATAAATCTTTCTTAAAACTTGAAATATATTGATAGTGATTGGATGGGTGTTGGGTATAGCTGTACATGGAAAATAAAGACCCGTTTAAAATGATTTAAGACCTAAAACACAATATTTCAGTCTATTTTTAAGACTTTTTAAGACCTAAAATAAAAAACTAAATAAATAAAACCCCGCTGGTACCCTAACTAAACATGTCAGGCTAAATAATGTTTTAAAAACACAATTTAAAATGGCTAAAAGACAATGGCTAAAATCCTAAAAGACAAAAAAATAAAAAACGTAAATAAAAAAATCGTACATATACCTTAGGAACGCTATACCTTAAAAACGGTTATCGTCCCATGCCTAGAATAAAACTAGAGTCTTATTTATATTTTGCTTGTTGTTTGTTAAAAGGTTACATGAATTAAAGGAGGTAAACACTAACTAAATGCCTAATTAAATAAATAATCATGACTGTAATGTTAATAAATATCTGGATCAAAAAAGTCAGAACTGTGAGATGTCAACAAACATTTTGGAAAAATAAAACGAGCAAAAATCAAGGAATTATTTTTATTTTTAATTATTTATTTTATATTAAAATAAGCAAAAAGTGAGGATTTTTTATTTATTTAATTATTTATTTATTGTATATTAAATCATAGGGAAAGGAAGAGTAGTTAATAGAGAGTTACAATTATTTATAACTAATATTATAGATTAATTATATTACATTTAATGCATTTTATTATTTTTCCATGTTAATTATTCATAAAATTCCATATTATGCACATTTCTTATAATGGTAATTTAAAATATATATTGAAAAAAATATTTTAAAACATTTAATATACTACAAAAACAACTATTTAAAATGTTTGTTTGTGTTATGAATGAGGCATGCTGGGACTGCAGCACATAACAGATGGGCCGCACAATGATAACTAGAAGTGCTTCTTGGCGCTCTTGTTTTATAAATGGATTTATTTAGTGCTGTCAGCTTTCTCTCTGTGTGTGTGTGTTCGCACAGACGCTCAATATGCGAGCCGTCTGTGCACGTGTCCATGCATGCATGTCCATATGCACGTTTTGATAGTGTGTGCTCTATATATAGGCTGGGGATGGCCTGTGTGTGTGTGTGTGTGTGTCCATATGGTTGTGTGTTATTGTGTTGTTCAGAGGATAAAGATTATTTCTGATGCTGTAATGTGCAAAACAACAACATTGGAAAGCCAATGCACGTTGGACTGTGAGTGCCAAACCATGTGCATGTTTCTGTCTGTGTATGTGTGAAATTTTGTTGATGCTGCAGAATCAAAATCATTTATATTTGTATTCTCATATTGTTTGTAAGGAGTATATGCTTTTATTTGACAGTAAAGACATTTATAATGTTACAAGTAATGATGCTGAAAATACAGGAATGATCTGAACTTCAAATAATTAAATATCCTAAATATTCATAAGATCGTAAGGCATATTTTACATATTATGGAGAACTTTGATCATTATAGAAAGGTTTATTAGAGATTTCACTGACTGCCACATAAATAATACAGTAAATACTAGTGTTTTTAAACCATTCTATAATAAAGTGTATTATAGTATTATAGTGTTTACAACTCTTTTCTAATGGATGCTCCAGCATACTGTAGTATTAACGATAGTGAACTGATCAACTGTACTGTACTGATCAACAACAATCAGTATTGTTGTGTTACCATAGCAACCATAGAATCACCACAACAGATCAATCAGTGCAGTTTTTGTATTACCATAGCATCTATAGAATCACCACAACAAATCAATCAGTTTAGTTGTTGAGTCACCATAGCAACTGTAGAATCACCAAAACAGATCAATCAGTATAGTTGTGTTACCATAGCAACTGTAGAATCACCACAACAGATCAATCAGTATAGTAGTTGAGTCACCATAGCAACTGTAGAATCACTACAACAGATCAATCAGTATTGTTGTTAAGTTACCATAGCAATGGTAGAATCACCACAACAGATCAATCAGTATAATTGTTGTTACCATAGCAACTGTAGAATCACCACAACAGATCAATCAGTATAGTTGTGTTACCATAGCAACTGTAGGATCACTACAACAGATCAATCAGTATAGTTGTGTTACCATAGCAACTGTAGGATCACTACAACAGATCAATCAGTATAGTTGTGTTACCATAGCAACTGTAGGATCACTACAACAGATCAATCAGTATAGTTGTGTTACCATAGCAACTGTAGAATCACCACAACAGATCAATCAGTTTAGTTGTTGAGTTACCATAGCAACTGTAGAATCACCACAACAGATCAATTAGTATAGTTGTTGTTACCATAGCAACTATAGAATCACCACAACAGATCTATCAGTTTAGTTGTTGAGTTACCATAGCAACTGTAGAATCACCACAACAGATCAATTAGTATAGTTGTAGTTACCATAGCAACTGTAGAATCACCACAACAGATCAATCAGTATAGTTGTTGTTGCCATAGCATTTGTAAAATTGACAAATTTATTCAAGTACTTTGCTATAGTATAATCCAAAACAGTATAGTATTTACCATAAATTACTATAGTATTTTTAATTTTCATGTAAGGTGTTTCACTCTAAAGCAAACATCTATCGTTTCTGTAGCTGGACATGAAAGAGAGTCTTGAATGAGTTGTTTTTAAAGCTGCTGGCAACAAACAAAGAGTTTCTTTTACCTTCAGGTTGTGGCTGTACATGTGATATTACAGTGTTTCCAGATCAGATCCTCTGAGTTTCGCTCGGTTACACCCGTCCCCGACCACCTCTTTAGGCCTCTTTGTGCTGAGGTCAAAGGTTAAGCGCGTCCCATTATAAAGGTGCTCGTCTGTCAGCGTGGAGTCCAGCAGCGGCAGACGGAGACGCTGCACACGGACACATGAATGCACTGTTATTCAGAGGCAGACATTAGCAGGGTTATTAGCAGCACTCGAGACTCTCTGTCTGCCTCAGAGACTTTATTTGCCACTTATATAAACAACTGACTTTCGGTTAACAATGAAGGACGGCTTACAGGACTAGTGCTGGTCAGATTTAATGGTTAATACCTTTCATGAGGGAATAAACTACAATGCCATGAAGAACTGAAATGACGAGGACATAAAGCTTACGAATTATTGCTTTAGGAAATGTTGTTTCTGCATTAAAGCATTAAAAAGCACTGTTAAAAAGCTAAATTCATGTTTTTATTTTTGGTTTATTTATGCTTCTGAATTGCATTATGATACCTTGATCTTTCCTCAAACAGCTTGAAAAGTTGTAAAAAGTGACTTTAATGAACATATTTAATAGTGTGCAGTGCTATATTGTCGGTGTTGATGTTGTATATTACGCTACAAAAACCTTGTAATAAACTGCAGCACATTTTTTTTATTTTACAGACTTGTTTCTCTATCTCTTATACATTATATTTTTATTTTAAACCACTAAAATGTCAATAAAAGTCACTATGTTCAACTGTAGAGTTCAATTTCCAACATTAAAAGTGGACATAGCAGAGATCAACATCCCATTCACAACCACAAATAACCAGAAAACACGCACTCTCTATCTCTTTCACACACACACACACTCTTCATTTTTCACGCAGACACTCACAGTCACTCAGCGGCGTCTATCAGTGTCCAGTTTATTTGACCCACAACGGCGGCGTCCGGTAACGGTAAGGTGACGAGCGGCTGGTAACCGATCACGGGCTCATTTCATCAATGAGATTAAAACTAAAACGATCAAACAAAGTTACCTTACGGTTCACGAAACACAGTTTGTATGGAAAGCCAAAGACGCCAAAAATAATGGCGCGAATTTGCGCTTTCGATTCAACTGTCATTTGATTCGCTGATTCATTTTTGCGACTGATTCGTTTAGACGATTCACTTTATAACTGACGAAGTGATTCGACTCACTTTAGTGGTATTGGATTATGCTTTTGTTTGAATGATAGTTCACCCAAATCTGAAATTCTGTCATCATTTTCTCATCCTCCATTTGTTCCAAATATGTTTAACTTTCACACAAAAGAAGATATTTTGAAGAACGCTGGAAACCTATTTCATTGACTTCCACAGCATTTGTTTTTCCTAGTAGGGTTACATATTTTCAGGTTAACCACCCTTGAGGGAGCAAATAGTCAGTGAATTTGTCATTTTTGGGTGAAGTATTCCTTTAAGAAATGTTCTGAAGAAGGAGAATCATAGAAAAATGTTATTAAAAGAACCGATTCGATAGAATGACTCGTTGACGAATCAAATTGATTCGTTAATGAATCAACATTCTGTCATAGTTTTCTCAAAACACACACGAGTACAAGCACAAGCATGATTACTATCAAGATACTTTACACGAAGAAAGAAACAAGATATTGTTGAAAAGAGTGAGTTTTAGATGAAAAATTAAGGCTGTGTCATCAGAATGCTTATCATCAGTGGCCCAACACACACAAACTGATTCGTGACAGCGTGACATCACCTTTCAGAGTCCAGCATTGCAGTATGCAGAGAATTATGAAATATAGCATATTTAAACCAGCTGTGACAATATTAACGGCCAGCCGTCATAGTTTTAACAGACAGGTTATGTAATCGCTTTGCAATAAATCTGACACAATAGATCTATGATTCTGCACATCTGCTTCTAATGCTCGCTCCACAAACTGAACACAATATTTATAATAAAGACAACTCCACCTAATATCACATCACCTCAGTGAATGAGGATACTTCTCATCAACTGCACTTATTCATGGAAAAAAATATACACTCAGCGGCCACTTTATTAGGTATAACTGATCATTAATACAAATATCTAATCAGCCAATCACATGGCAGCAGTACAATGCATTTAGGCATGTCGACATGGTCAAGAGGATCTGCTGCAGGTCAAAGCGAGCATCAGAATGGGGAAGAAAGGGGATTTAAGTGACGCTGAACGTGGCATGGTTGTTGCTGCCAGACGGGCTGCTCTGAGTATTTCAGAAACTGCTGATCTACTGGGATTTTCACGCACAACCATCTCTAGGGTTTACAGAGAATGGTCAGACAAAGAGGAAATATCCAGTGAGCGGCAGTTCTGTGGGCGCAAATGCCTTGTTGATGCCAGAGGTCAGAGGAGAATGGCCAGACTGGTTCCAGCTGATAGAAAGGCAACAGTAACTCAAATAAGCACTCGTTACAACCGAGGTCTGCAGAAGAGCATCTCTGAACACACAACACGTCCAACCTTGAGGCGGATGGGCTACAGCAGCAGAAGACCACACCGGGTGCCGCTCCTGTCAGCTAAGAACAGGAAACTGAGGCTACAATTCACACAGGCTCACCAAAACTGGACAATAGAAGATTGGAGAAACGTTGCCTGGTCTGATGAGTCTCCATTTCTGCTGTCACATTCGGATGCTCGGGTCAGAATTTGGCCTCAACAACATGAAAGCATGGATCCATCCTGCCTTGTATCAGCGGTTCAGGCTGGTGGTGGTGGTGTAATGGTGTGGGGGAGATTTTTTTTTGGCACACTTTGGGTACCAATTGAGCATCATGTCAACACCACAGCCTACTTGAGTATTGTTGCTGACCATGTCCATCCCTTTATGACCGAAGTGTACCCATCTTCTGATGGCTACTTCCAGCAGGATAACGCACCATGTCATAAAGCACCAATCATCTCAGACTGGTTTTTTGAACACGACAATGAGTTCACTGTACTCAAATGGCCTCCACAGTCACCAGAGCTCAATCCAATTGAGCACCTTTGGGATGTGGTGGAACGGGAGATTGGCATCATGGATGTGCAGCCGACAAATCTGCAGCAACTGTGTGATGCTATCATGTCAATATGGAGCAAAATCTCTGAGGAATATTTCCAGTAGCTTGTTGTATCTCTGACATGAAGGATTAAGGCAGTTCTGAAGGTAAAAGGGGGTCCAACCTGGTTTTAGTAAGGTGTCCCTAATAAAGTGGCCAGTGAGTGTACTGTATGTGAACATAAAAATTCTATATTTAAGCAATAATTCTATGAATTATACTATTATATATATATATATATATATATATATATATATATATATATATATATATATATATATATATATATCAGATTAAGTCATGCCAACATATGAAAATAAAAAGTAAAAAAATATATAAATGCAATTTTTATAAAGGATTAAAAATAATCAAACCACATTTAAGTGTGTGTGTGAGTGTGTATGTATAGGTGTGTGAGTATGTGTGTGTAAAAACGAGTCAAATAAACTAATAAATAAAGTCAATTGGAGTCAAATTCTTTAACTTCCATCTCAGTAATTTTTCTGCAAACAATAAAAGCTCGACACACAGCATTTTCACAGACGTACCCAACAAACCTGTCACATTCCCATGGTGCACCCCTGCCAGGCCCTAATAGGCTGTAGTGTGCACTCAGTGGGTCAGACGCTTTAATGAGGAAACTCTAATCACAGCCAGACTGCCAAGACTGCCAATCAGAGCAACAAACGACGGAGAAACAGTGAACGACACCACACTTTATAGACCACTACTGAGATGCACACTTCACTGAGCTCAAGTCTGGCAGAAAGACACTCAAGCTGGATAAAAAAACTCACATAAGCATGATTTAAAGTCACTTTATCACATTATTGAACATGCAAACACTCATTTATATATTCAGTGTTTTACTTTTGGACATTTTTAGAAAGGCTGGAGCTAAAACTTACTCTTAAAGTGCACCTATTATGATAAAATGACTTTTATAAAGAGTTGTGTGTCAGCAGTGTGTGAATCTCTCCAGCCTCTCATGCTGAACAGTAATGAATGGTGTTTATTATAATCAGACTTGATGAATGAAACACTTTGATTGACATTCTCCCTTTGTACGTGTCATCAGAGGGGGAAAGCTCCGCCCACTAGTGTCTATCTCTCCATCTCATTAGCATAAACAGCAGCCCTGAGTGAGAAGCAGCCGTCTGTCCATTAGCCATTAGAGTGTTTGAGCTGCTGAAGATAATGTCAGCATAGACTAAGAGGATTATAGATGTGGAGTTTTAGATGAACAGTGACAGGAGCGACATAGACTGACAGATGCATGAAGCACACACTCACACTGAAGCACACACGCACACCTGACCAGCACTGACAACACTACATCTGTCACTATACCGACACTTAAGCATTAGTAGCTCCGCCCTCTCCTGAAAAGAGCACAATCTCATTTGCATTTAAAGCGACAGTCACCAAAACACCACAATTAGGATCAAAGCCTGAAAGGGTCAGTTTCAGAGAGCGTGAGGACATTATCTGTGTGCTATCCTCTGCCCAAACTCAAACACACACACACACTCTAGAGACTGCAGAGACACATTTACAGCTTGTATAATGGGGCAGGGTAAAAAAGTAGCTGAAATGTGCATCCTCTGAGCATTAAAACCACACAATCTGTTAGTCAATAATTAATATATAGAGTGTATTATGCTGTTTATTGGTTTAACTTAACTAAATTACACTGTAAAAAATAACCTTTAATTAACATTTTCATGTTTTGTGAGTATTGCATTATGGGAAATTCAATTCCAGTTAAGAAAAAAGTGACTTTTATTGACTATTTATTGAATCAATATTCATTCGTTCATTTTCCTTCAGCTTACTCCCTTTATTCATCAGGGGTCATCACAGCAGAATGAACCGCCAACTATTCCAGCATATGTTTTACACTGCGACTGCCCAGATGCAACCCAGTACTGGGAAACACCCATACACACTCATTCACACACACACTCATACACTACAGCCAATTTAGTTCCTCAATTCCCCTATAGAGCATGTGTTTGGACTGTGGGGAAACCGGAGCACCCGAAGGAAACCCACACCAACACGGGCAGAACATGCAAACTCCACACAGAAACACCAACTGACCCAGCCAGGGCTTGAACCAGCAACCTTCTTGCTGTGAGGCCACAGTGCTAACCACTGAGGCACATTTTTTTTCTGAGGGGGCAATGGGGCCTGCTTAATTTACAACCGCAGTCCAGACAGTATATCACTTCATACTATTAAAATGTCAATAAATGTCCCTTTTATAAACTTTTCAACATAAACTATAAGTTACACAATAAAAAATCCCCTTTAATTATTTTTTAATTGCATTATGGGATGTTGATTTCTGCTCCGTTGATTTCTGATGTTGAAAATTCAACTCTACAGTTTAACAAAGTGACTTTTATTGACATTTTAGTGGTTTCCAAACAATATATTGTATAAAAAATTGAATATAAATCTTTAAAATAACATAAAAAGCTTGGTGCTTTAAAAGGCAGCATGGTGGCTCAGTGGTTAGCATACTCACCTCCAAGTAAGAAAGTCGCTGGTTCGAGTTCTGGCTGGGTCAGTTGGTGTTTCTGTGTGGAGTTTGCTCTCCGTGTTGGCGTGGGTTTCCCCCACAATTCAAACACATGCTCTATAGGGGAACTGATCAACTAAATTGGCTGTAGTGTATGAGTGTGTGGGTGAATGAGTGTGTATGGGTGTTTCCTAGTACTGGGTTGCAGTTAGAAGGGCATCCACTGCGTAAAACATATACTGGAATAGTTGGCGGTTCATTCCGCTGTGGTAACCCCTGATGAATGAAGGGACTAAGCTGAAGGAAAATGAATGAATGAACAGAAAAAGGACGTTTATTACCAGGATTTTATACTGCAATTTACAACCGCAGTCCAGACAAAATATCACTTTACTATTAACAATGTCACTGTTTCAACATCAAATTGGTTCAAGGATAGATCCAGATCCCATATAATAATGTCATATAAAAGCATAAATAAATGAAGAAGAAAAACACCAATCATAAAATAAGGAGAACTGTTAATAAACTAATTTTGTGTGTATTAAAAGGATCAAATATTTGCCTTCTGGAGGGTGAGTGTGTGAAACTTTCTGTTTCAGCCAACACAAAGAGTCACTAGATCACACAGTTCCTTCATTCTTTTGAAGAAAAGCCCTTTATTTCCATGTAAAAGAGCGATTATTGTGCTGCTGAACAGAAATGACATAATGACATTAATAATGATGATCTGACAGTCTGGAACTCTACAGAGATGGAGGAGAGGGTCAGGATTTTCCAGCACAATCTCACGGCAATTGGTAACTTTTTGATTTAGTGGCTAATTCGTATGAATTTGTACGATCTAATTAGTACAATTTAGTACGATTTGCTCATCCCCCGATGAAGGTTGGGTTTAGGGGTGGGGTTAGGTGCCACGCCTCCTTTTTAAAATCGAATAATTTCGTACGACTGATCTCGTATGAATTCGTACAAATAGCCACTAAACTGATAATACTTACGTTTTCTCGTGAGATCAGGCTGGATTTTCACCCTAAAATGATCGTTTGAAGGCAAACTGTTTTAAAAAAGAGCTTCACAACAAACACTTTCAATCCACGTTTCATTCAAATCTTCAACGTTTAAAGAAAAATGCTTTGAAAGTGTTTGTTTTCTTGCTTTTGCAAATGTTTCGAAAACAGTTTTAAGTAAAAGATGTTCAATGAATGTCAAACTAAAGTATTTCCCCAAACAAGACCATGAAGAATTTACAAAGAACATTTTGTGAATGTTGTTAAAGACGATTTCAAGAGTTCACACATAGCTGATGATTGATTATAAAGCCTGTTTGGCATAGGAGAGAGCCCTGAGACCATAAGATCCTCAAGCCTGGGGCTCCCTCCAGTTTGCAAGGCAAGAGGGGAGTTTGAGCTCAGGTAGATCTGGAGAACTCCCCTGCTGTAGTAGCTCATGAACAGATATTCATTGCTCTTAAGAGATAACTACTTACTAGGAGCATGTCTATGGTGCTGATTTGGATAAGTCAATTAACTTAAGAACTGTGTCTTTAAGAGTCATGAAGTGAACCTTGAAAGGGGAAATATAAATAAATAAAGAGCGTTTGACCCGTTTAAGCCTCAAAAAGAAAGAGAAAAGGCCTGCATCAGCAGTCTGGACTGATCCCAGACCTGCCACCTCCGGCTCCACTCGCAGCCGCAGATCAAACACACATTACATCACTCGTGGCAAACCATATACACTACATATGGAAGACATTTACAGTTTGAAGACACACGGGACAAATTCAGTGTGAAGTTCATATAACAGACTGAGATGCTGTGTGTTTAGGGCTGGGTCGTATGATCCAATATATCCAGAGAAAAAACAAAACAATTACATTATGGCATGACTAAAATCACTCACAAAGTGCAGGAGATGAATATAATGATGATGACACAGTTAAAGGGACAGTTCACACAAAAATGCTTTGACATTTCTTCTGTTGAACACAATGTTTTTGAAGTGAGATATGTACGGTATATAAGATATTGTTTAGATATGTTGCAAAAAACAAGCCAAAAAAAACCCCCAAAAACAAGTTATCATTGACATACACACACTCTCAGAAATAAAGGTACAAGAGCTGTCACTGGGGTGGTGCCTTTTCAAAAGGTACAAATTTGTACCTAAAAGGTTCATATTAATACCTCAAGGGTACATATTAGTACCTTAAAAGTACAAAAGTGTTCCTCTTAAAATTTGTAGGTACTGATATATACTTTTGAGGTACCAATATATACCCTTCAAGTACAAATGTGTACCTTTTGAAAAGGTACCACCCCAGTGACAGCTCTTGTACCTTAATTTCTGAGAGTGCAGGAGAAACAAAAAAGAAATCCTATGGAAAGCAATGGTAGTTTTTCCCCAGCATTCTTTAGTATATCTTTATTTGTGTTAAATTGGAATAAGAAGGTTTGCAACAAGTGAAAGATGAGAAAAAGATGACTGAATAGACATTTTTGGGGGAACTGGCCCTTTAAAAGAGAGCGTTCTGACAACATCAAAATATTTAAGCATTAAAAGATTTATTCAAAGCTATCAGGTCCTTCTGCAAACATTAGTACAAACAAATTTCTACGCATTGTTATTGTACATTATAATTTACACATTGCAAATGCTTGTGCATCATTAAGAAATGCTGCTACGTTGCTTCAGAATTAGCTTAAAACATTCAAATATAAGAGTTTTGTAACATGTTTGTTGAACATTCCAAAAGCAACAGAGTAAGTTTTAACATCGTGTAACATTTGAAAAGTTATTTGGTTTCAGAACATTATAAAACTTTTTTGAAACATTTTGAAAAGATTCATAAATAATTTTAACACAGTAATAATTTTAAAAAGTTGTTACTTTGATCTAAACATTTTGAAAAAATTCAAATATAAGAGTTTTAACAGTGTAACTGTTTTTGTTGCTGCTTTGTTCCAAACATTCCAAAAGCATTCAGAAGTAAGTTTCAACGTTGTGTAACATTTAAAAATATGCTATTTTATTACAGAACATTACGAAAACTTTCAAAAATACGTTTTAATACTTACATTTTTAAAAAAGGTTGCTACTTTGTTCCAAATATTCCAAAATCATCCAAAAAGAACAGTTTTAACACTGTAGTGTTTAAAAAAATTCTTACTTTGTTCAAAACATTTCAAATAGATAAAAAAAAGATTTTTTAACACAGTAACATTTTTTAAACGTTGTTATTTTGTTCCAAACATTTTGACAACATAAAAAATAAGTTTAAACACTGAGTAACATTTTCTTTATGTTGCTGCTTTGTTCCAAAACATTCCAAAAACATCGTGTAACATTTGAAAAGTTATTATGAAAACTTTCGAAACATTTTGAAAAGATTCATAAATAATTTTAACAGTAATAATTTTAAAAAGTTGTTACTTTGTTCTAAACATTTTGAAAATATTCAAATAAAAGAGTTTTAACAGTGTAACTTTTTTTGTTGCTATTTTATTTCAGAACGTTTTTGAATGTTTTTGGAATGTTCTGAAACAAAGTAACAATTTTTTAAAACAGTCTTAAAACATATTTTTGAATGCTTTTCCGAATGTTCTGTAACAAAGTAGTTTAAAAAAGTTACAATGATAAAACTGTTATTTCTGAATATTTTTGGGATGTTTGGAATAAAGTGTTGAAATTTCTTTACAGTGTTAAAATAACAGTTTTAATACTGTAACATTTTAAAGAATTGTAGTTACTTTGTTACAAACATACCGAAATCTGTTATTTTTGAATGTTTTCGGAATGTTCTGAAACAAAGTAACAATTTATTTTTTTTTTCCCATTTTTGGAACGTTTTTTAACAAAGTAGCAATATTTAAATTTAAATTAAACTTATTTTTGAATGTTTTTGTTCTGAAACAAAGTAGCAATGTTTTAAAAATGTCACTGTTTTCGGAATGTTTTATAACAAAGTAGCAATATTAAAATTTTAATTAAACTTGAATGTTTTCGGAATGTTTCATTTTTATTTAAAAGTTGCAGAGTTAAAAATGTTATTTTTGAATGTGTCTGGGATATTTGGAACAAAGTAGTAATGTTTAAATGATTTTATAGTGTTAAAATAACAGTTTTAATGCTGTAACAAGTTGCTACATCATTCCAAAACATTCTGAAAACATTCAGAAATAAGATTCATTTTTAAAAGCTGTTTTTACTTTGGTACAAACACTCCGAAAAACACATTCATGAAAATATTATTCAACAATATAATTCGCATAATGTTGGAGGATGATAACACAAGATTTTAAGATCTCAGAGTTGCGTCTGATTTTGTGTTTCAGAGAAAAAAGAACACTGCATGACAGAAAAAAGACGTGCACTAAATATGATCACATTTCATTTCATATGTAAGAGACAAGACAAGAAGACTGTTACGTTACAAAGGTGTAAAAAGAAAAAAGCAGTCTGTAATTTGTCGCTGTCTTCGATTATTCATGTAAACTGTAAGTAACTCTAATTTACCGTATTATTGGCTAAACAGGAGAGTTATAAATAATTGTAATGTAAATGTTTCTTAGCGTTGGCTTCCTGTACGCTACTAAATGTATTTATACTACAAACGTAGAGTCTGTGAATGATTTGGAAAGCCCCTCATTTCTGTGGTCAGTGCTGGAAAAATATCATCATGCATCTGGAGTGTAGTCAACATGAAACAGCATCCGCAACACATCTGAGGACAGATATTAAAGACATACATCAAATAATATTTACTGCAGGAATACTGCGACATATTCACTGTGATTCAGCTTAGAGAAAACAACAACTGTTAATTCCTGTTAGTGAAATAATGTCAGTAATAAACTCACAATAAAAGAAGAGTTTTCAGATGAATTGGCTTTATTTTTACACGCAGTTTTAGTTCAACTTTAATCATTTTAGTGTGTGATCCATTTCCATTTTAATTATTATTATTGTTAATAAATCAGATAATGCATATTTTATTGTTTTATTTCAGTTTAATTTTAGTTATTTACTTAATATAATTAAATATATAACATATAATTACAAATAAAAGATAATATTAATTCATTCATTCATTTATTCATTTTCCATCAGGGGTCGCCACAGTGGATTGACCCGCCAACTATTCCAGCATATGTTTTACACAACGAGCCAGTGACCTTTTTGCTTGGAGGTGACAGTGCTAATCACTGAGCCACCATGTCACCTCTATTATTTTTATTTTTATTATTATTAATAATAATAATAATCTGATTATATTTATGTTATTGTTTTATTTCAGTTTAATTTTTAGTTATTTACTTATTATAACTGTATATATGACTAAATGCTAAATGACTAAATATATATATATATATATATATTATATAATTACAAATAAAAAATAATAGATTAAATTGAAATTATTTGACATCAAAACAAACTGTTTCGTGTTTCAGATGGGCGTCATAAGTTGAATATTAAAACAAGAGCTTTAGGATGCTATTCATATTTTGAATAAATTAAATGTTTATATAGAGAATTTTATTTAAGGTTTATTAATTTTCATTGTTATTGTCATTATAAAATAGAATAATTTATATATTTCTTTCTAATTTCAGAAAAGTTTTTGTTGTTTATCTGAAATAATTCCATCAATAAAATAATGAATAATATAAATATAGAATTACAATAAAAATAAATTTAATTAAATGTGTTAAATAAAAATGCTTTGTTTACTTCAAAGAATAAACTTCAAACTTTGTTATGTTATTATTATTATTATTATAACATTTAAAATTGAATATTTAATTAAATAAAAAATATTCACAATATAAATATATAATTACAATACATGTTTTTTCATGTTGCATGTGCCAGATTACCTGAAAAAATACTTCAATTACTTTGATTTTTTTGTCTTCTTTCTACTCCAAATATGTAAGTAGTCTTAAAACATCCAAAATAATCTTAATTTCAAAGGAAAACAAGATTATTTCACTCACTCCATTGGCAGATTATTTTGTTTAAGTAAAACCCATCTAATTCTGACATATTTGTTTCTTTAAACTCTTTTCTAGATGTTTGTCTATAGAAAATGCTTCCTGCTTTAATAATGTTTTAGATATTTAGACCAAAAATATAAGTAAGCAAAGTGAAAAGAGCTCTACATGGTGTGAGCAGGAAACATAAATATCCACAGAGACTCAAAGTTTCCCTTCATACAACATGATGCTGTAGCTCAGACAGACAGAAACGCTGAGTCCATGAGTTTAAGATGGAGGAAAACTCACATGCTTTCATTTACATTCATAAACAGCTCATGCATTCCTGACAGATTTCCATTAAAGAAATCCTGATGACATGAAAATAATGGTGATATGCGGTTTTATAACGTCCTATTTTTAAATCTGATGCTGGTTTTAAAGAGTAGAATCTGCTTAAAGTTTCCAACATATCATAAATTAGCATGGACTCTTAAACCCTCATGTGACGCCCTGCTTTCTGCTTTATTCCTGCTATAAAGTGGATGTGTTTGGCTTTATTTATGTGCTGGAGCTCCACATCATTAAATGATCATCTAAATAAAGCATTTCAGAAATAAGAAAATCTCCACGAGTGATGTTTAAAGTGTATACGGACACCAGAAGATGCTGAGACGTTTATTTCAGAATATTGATGTACTTTTAATTGAAACTGAATATTGATTAGAGGGCGGGGCTTTCATTTTCTGCATCATTCAGAGAGTGTGTTTGTTAGAGAGTGGGTTTTTGTTCGGAGTTAGCAGATTAATTACTATAGTTGTTGTGTTACCATAGCAACCATAGAATCTCCACAACAAATCAATTACTATAGTTGATGTGTTACCATAGCAACTATAGAATCCCCACAACAAATCAATTACTGTAGCTGATATGTTACTATAGCAAATATAGAATCACCACAACAGATTAATTACTATAGTTGTTGTGTTACCATAGCAACCATAGAATCACCACAACAAATCAATTACTATAGCTGATGTGTTACCATAGCAACTATAGAATCACCACAACAAATCAATTACTATAGCTGATGTGTTACCATATCAACTATAGAATCACCACAACAAATCAATTACTATAGCTGATATGTTACCATAGCAACCATAGTATCCCCACAACAAATCAATTACTATAGCTGATGTGTTACTATAGAAATTGTATAATCTCCGCAAGAGATGAATTACTATCGTTGTTGTGTTACCATAGCAACCATAGAGTCTCCACAACAAATCAATTACTATAGTTGATGTGTTACTATAGCAACTGTAGAATCACCACAAAATATTAATTACTGTAGTTGTTGTGTTACCATAGCAACTGTAGAATCACCACAACAGATTAATTACTGTAGTTGTTGTGTTACTATAGCAGCTCTAAAATCACCACAACAGGTAATGACTCCCAATAACAAGTATACATTTTTTCAATCTTGTGCAAACTATTTATGTACAAAACAAAATCTGAAATAGCTCATAAGCCATGCACGTGTTTTCAAGGAAACTGTCGGACAATAAAAAATGACTTAAAAAATCAATAAATATGAATGAAAGTCTCCAGCCTTTTCTTGATTTGTGTTGTTTCTGCAGATGTTGCATATGCAGAATAGAGATGTGCTGGACTCTGAACTGAAGCTGTGATGTAATGAATGTTTGTGATTGGCTCAGAGCCGCTTCATGTGACCCGTGGGTCCCCGAACGACCCAGGATGTCCAGATGGGCTGTTCCGAGTCCACCACATTCAGTCTGTGTTATGAGCTGAGAGGGATTATTACCTCATTCATACAAAACGCTCACAGTGCGCCAGATCATTCACTGTCAGTGCAGCACACACACACACACACATACACACAACACACACACACACACACACACACACACAGACAGACACAAACACACACACACACACACACGCACGCACGCACGCACACACACACACACACATATACACGCAGATACAAACACAAGTGCACATACACACACATACATGTACACGCACATACATGTACACGGACACATGAACACATACAGTACACACCAACACACACTCTCACACATATACACACATACATAATCCCACTCACTCACAAATTTACATGCACACACACACACACTAACACACATGAACAAACATGCACACATACATGTACATACAAACACCAATGCGCATACACACCCACACTGTACAAATACACACACACTCACTCAATTACAAACATACCTGCACACACACACTTACACTAACACACATGCACACACACACACACACACACACACACACACACACACACACACACACACACACACACACACACACACACACACACACACACACACACACTAGCACAAACATTATTTATTATTTACTATAGTTGTGTTACCATAGCAACTGTAGACTCATCTCAACAGAATAATTACTATGGTTGTTGTTACTGTAACAACTGTAGAATCACAACAACAGATTAATTACTAAAGATGTTGTTACCATAGCAACAGTAGAATCCCCACAACAGATTAATTACTATAGTTGTTGTTACCATAGTAACTGTAGAATCACCACAACAGATCAATTACTATAATTGTTGTGTTACCATAGCAACTGAAGAATCACCACAACAGATCAATTACTGTAGTTGTTGTGTTACCATAGCAACTGTAGAATCACCACAACATATTAATTATTATAGTTGTTGTGTTACCAAAGCAACTGTAGAATCACCACAACAGGTCAATTACTATAGTTGTTGTGTTACCATAGCGACTGTAGAATCACTACAACAGATCAATCGCTATAATTGTTGTGTTACCATAGCAACTGTAGAATCACCACAACAGATCAATCAGTAAAGTTGTTGTTACCATAGCAACAATAGAATCACAACAACAGATTAATTACTATTGTTGTTGTGTTACCATAGCAACTATAGAACCATTAATTTGCTTCAACTCATGTACTTTTCTATTCCATTTTAAGGTTCAAAAACTCTTTACAACTTTACACTTTATTTACAAAGTAATTTCAACAGGAAATGTTCAAATCCTATAATCATTTTTCATATGTGTAGTTTGACTGGGGTGATGACAATAATAGGATAACCTCAACACTCCCGAGTGTGAAGTGTGAAGGAACTGTAAGGGTGTGGATTAAACTGAGCTCCAGCCGTCGCTTTCAATCCGCCAGTTGTGTCGCAGTGAAGAGTAAGTGTGATCTAATATGTCAAACAAATCAAAGTCAGCCGTCAAATAGGGGAAATCTGTACAGTCAAGTTAAACTTCAGTATGTGCTCCAGACATGAATGATTCCTCTGAACAGCTCCTTCTAATGCTGCAGTTTTACAGTGAGTTATCTTTAATAGAGTGTGTGTGGATGGATCACACGTGCCCTGTCATTCGCAAGAGTTTGGCGTGATGTGCTGTGATTCTGCACAGCTGTAATCATCATTGTTCATTCAATGACAGGCTTGAAGAGCATGACGGCAAACACAAACACGCAAACACCCCTCCTGCTCAGTCTCGTCGCTCTTTGTTGTCGCTTCGGGCTCTTTTGGATCATTTTCTGTGCGAGATAATATTTTGCATCAACATTTACAAGTTGAGGTAATTTTTGAGGTAATCACATCCTGTTGCCAAGATATCATCACGCCGTGACTTTTAATATTGTTTTCTTTTGCACCACGCCAAATATAGAATGTTGAGGCAATGCTGGTGTCAAATCAAACATTTTTACAATGTAAACGGTGTCCCTTAACAACAATACAAAACAGATTAATTACTATAGTTGTTGTGTTACCATAGCGACTGTAGAATCACCACAACAGATCAATCAGTATAGTTGTTGTGTTACCATAGCGGTTGTAGAATCACCACAGCAGATCAATCAAAACATTTTTACAATGTAACCGGTGTCCCTTAACAACAATACAAAACAGATTAATTAGTATAGTTGTTGTGTTACCATAGCGACTGTAGAATCACCACAACAGATCAATTACTATAGTTGTTGTGTTACCATAGCGGCTGTAGAATCACCACAACAGATCAATCACTATAGTTGTTGTGTTACCATAGCAACTGTAGAATCACCACAACAGATCAATCACTATAGTTGTTGTGTTACCATAGCAACTGTAGAATCACCACAGCAGATCAATCACTATAGTTGTTGTGTTACCATAGCAACTGTAGAATCACCACAGCAGATCAATCAAAACATTTTTACAATGTAAACGGTGTCCCTTAACAACAATACAATACAGATTAATTACTATAGTTGTTGTGTTACCAAACGGTGTCCCTTAACAACAATACAAAACACTGTTACTGAGCTATTTTATAGTTTAAGGACAGTTTTATGATTTAAAAAGCACAACAGAATGTTTAATATAGCATAGTCACATTTACTAACATCGTCAATATTTAAATGCACCATTCATTCATTCATTCATTCATTTATTCATTCATTCATTCATTCATTCATTCATTCATTTTCTTTCGTTTTAGTCCACAGTGGAATGAACCCCCAACTTATTCAGCATATGTTTTTATGCAGCGGATTCCCTTCTAGCTGCAAACTTAAACTGGGAAACACCCATTCACTCTTCCATTCACACTCATAACTAACATTTAAACTTGGAATTATTAAAATAAGCATTAAGGTCATCTCTCGTAGGTGTAATTTGCTTTCAGAGTTTTAGCGATCTTCATGTTTACAATTGCGCTCCCTTCGCAGTGCACTTTGAAAACATGGATGTCATTTTGAACACAGCCGAGCGGAATGTTACGTCTCCAAAGCTAGTATATTATTTACCGTCATGTGACAACAAAAACATAGTATGCGTTAATGCTTTTATTTTATAGTAGGTTATTTATTAAGATATCTAGCCTACTGTAGATGACATGGGCCTGCTGGTTAGAACATTTCTGCATGTCAAATTGTAAAAGTAGACTTAAAAAAAACAATCTCCTACTTAATAGTCATCATCATCATCATTATTATTAATATTATTATTAAAGTAGGTTTTTTTTTCAATTGCTAATAAATAATAAATTATATATTTCATTTCTTAATAAATAGCCTCATTATTTATTTATTTATATGATTTATATATGATATTAGAATACACTGAAAAAAATTATTCAAAGATGATTCCTTGGATTTACTCAATTTTTTTTACGTTAAGTGGTTGTAAACAATTTATTTGGGCTGAATTTAAACAAACAAATTATGTTGAACATTATTAAATTAAATTTGTTTATTTAAATTCAACACAAATAAATTGTTTGCAACAGTTTTGCATGCAACACTTTTTTCAGTGTAGGTTATTTATGAAGATATCTAGCCTACTGTAGATGACATGGGCCTGCTGGTTAGAACATTTCTGCAGAGGTTTGCATGTCAAATTGTAAAAGTAGACTAAAAAAAAACAAATCTCCTACTTAATAATCATCATCATCATCATCATTATTATTAATATTATTATTATTAAAGTAGGATTTTTTGTCATTTCCTAATAAATAATAAATAATAATTTTATTTCTTAATAAATAGCCTCATTATTTATTTATATGATTTATATATGATATTAGAATACACTGAAAAAATATTCAAAGATGATTCCTTGGATCTACTCATTTTTTATGTTAAGTGGTTGTAAACAATATATTTGGGCTGAATTTAAACAAACAAATTAAGTTGAACATTGCTCAATTTAATATGTTTGTTTAAATTCAACACAAATAAATGGTTTGCAACAGTTTTGCATGCAACACTTTTTCAGTGTACATGTTAGCTTTTGTACGTGATTTTAGGTTTTAGAATAGAATATGTAACGTTCAACTCCCAATAATATTAGTAAAGGAAACACAGGCCCTATATATGCCGTTTACATATATATCAATTAATATAGAAAGCGAGTGCATGTTTTTACCAAGACTAATACTGATTTTATTTTAAATGCGTGTGCGTGTAAAACAATATAATCTGCAGTGAGAAATAATGGGGTTCTCAACAAAGTAGTTGTTGCTCCACTCCGTTTAGAGCGTCATTTTGGGCGTTTTACACTATAACTAACGTGGCTTAAACAATAGATCTGCGACAGAGAAACTAGGGGTTTTGGGAAACACTGGTCACTACATCATTCTTTTCCCAAACGATGTATTGTGCTATGATAGTTTAGCCGCGAGTTACGTCGTTGTTTAGGAAACGTACCCCAGACAATGATTCATAGTGTGTAGTTATTATAAAGTGTCACAGAAAAAAATCACAGCAACCAACTAGAATACCTCAGCAACCACATATCATAACCCTAGCAACCACCCTCAACACTTTAATAACAAATATATTATTAGTAAACACCTAATAATACTCTATAGCAATCAATCTGAGAACAGCAACAGCATAGTAACACCCTGGAAACCGGTGTGGGGTCAAAGACACAGTGATATACTGAAACTTTCCTTCCTAAACAGAGTGTGTTTCAACCATAGTATGTTAAAAAAAGTACACCAAAAGTTGCTGAATTTGGAATGTACCATTCATTTCTGATGACTTGACCTTCTGTTGACCTTCAGAGGTCAGAGGTCAGAGGCCGTGCTGCTCAGGTTGCTGCAGTTTTGGTGTTTTCCTTGAAATAAACTAGAATAAGTATCTGGAGAACAGCTCAATGAGGCCATTGTGTGTGAAATATGCTGCTTTCATTGATCATCTCTCTCACACACACACACACACACACACACTGCAGGGTAAATATCTGCAGGGAAAGTACTTCTGTTTGCTTTGGGAATGAACTCATCATTAAGCTATGAAGAGATTCCACATTTATCATCCTCGCTCTGCTTTCTGCGTGCCTTTGTTCCTCTCGTTTGCCAAAAAACACTGCAATGACATGACTTTATAATTGATGCGCTTCACGGCATTGACAGATATTAAACTGAGTAACAGCACAATGTAGGATTGCTGTAAAATCAAATCGAAGCTGCTTCAAAGTTGATCAATTAATATTCCATATTCATCATTTACTCATTGAAATGAATGTACGTTTGTTTGAGTTATTAGTGTAGTTGTTAATTGAATTATTGCACGTGTCTCACTCTGGAATAATTAATCACATGCTTCTGCCAGAGCTTTGAGGATGAGTACAAATATTTTCTCTGCTACGCATGATTCAATGAAATGAGAATGTTCTTTGCTCTACTTTAGTTGATGTTTATATGTTTGACTGGGTTTTTATCCAGTTTTATAGTGTTTAAACCAAGCATCACCCTCCCGCTCTCCCTCGTGAAGCTAATACACAAATAACTGAAACTGCAATTCATGGAAACTCCACTAGTCCTGGCTCCATAATAGAGCAGATTTCTATTGAGCCCACTGTTAAAATGGCCGACTTTACACAGAAAAAAGGTGTTTACAGCCTGCTACAAAGAACCATTTTGGTTCATATAGCTAATATTACCCTTCATGACGACTGTGAGGGGGTGAATTTTATTATAACTCATCCATTTCCTTTATATTAAGTTATATTAAATCTGCATAATTAAGGGCGGGGCCACTTGAGTGACAGCTAGGTCTCGCTGGTCGCCGTCTCTTCACCTCAGCTGATTCCGGCTGATTAGCTGCTGAACTCTGCATACTCGTGTTTTTGTTTTGTTTAATGTTTTTTTACACAGTCAGCTGCCTTTTGGACTTATTTCCTACAGTTATCAGATGATATGGCAAGCTGTGTGCACTTTATTGTGCTCACAAACCATTCACATGGCCTCCATTTCCCAGCTGAGTGAAATTATACACTTATATACCATCTCTATAAATGTATTTGCTTTATTTAAGATCATTTATAATGTGCTTCAGAGCTGTAATGCACTCCAGAATCTGCCAGATTGACTAGCTGTAGGCTCTAGATCAGTCATCTGGGGCCTTGTGAATTAATACTAAAGCATTGCGCAGGGACAAAGCTGTAAGTGTGTGTTGTTATCTTCTTTAGGAAATTATTATATTTTTGTATTTGCAAAGTGGCGACGCAGTGGCGCAGTAGGTAGTGCTGTCGCCTCACAGCAAGAAGGTCGCTGGTTTGAGCCTCGGCTGGGTCAGTTGGTGTTTCTGTGTGGAGTTTGCATGTTCCTCCTGTGTTCGCGTGGGTTTGCTCCGGGTGCTCCGGTTTCCCCAACAGTCCAAAGACATGTGGTACAGGTGAATTGGGAAGGCTAAATTATCCGTAGTGTATGAGTGTGTGTGTGAATGAGTGTGTATGGGTGTTTCCCAGAGATGGGTTGCGGCTAGAAGGGCATCCGCTGCGTAAAACATATGCTGGATAAGTTGGCGGTTCATTTCGCTGTGGCGACCCCTGATTAATAAAGGGACTAAGCTGAAAAGAAAATGAATGAATGAATTTGTAAAGTGTGTGAGTGTGTGTGTGTGTGTGTGTGCATGATTGTCTGTTTGTGTGCATGTATTTCTGTGCGCATGTGTGAGTGTGTGCGAGACTGTGACAATTCATTCATGTTGTCCCAACACAAATAGATTAAGTTTTAACAAAACACTTTTAAACACTTTTAACAAATTTATGTGGACTGAACATGAAAAATTAAGTTGTCCCAATAAAAATCTCAAAGGTGTTGTTTCAGCTCATTTGAAATAAGTAGTTTAAACAAGTAAAGAAATATGTTTTTTTGAGTGTATGTGTGTGTACATGTGTGCGCATAAAAGTGTGTGAGTGTGTTAGCATGTGTGTGTGTGTGTGTTTGCATGCATGCGTGCATACGTGTGTCTGCATGTTTGTGTGTGTGTGTGTGTGTGTGTGTCTGTCTGCAGGCTGTCCTCTTAAAGCTGCTGAAGTGAAGCAGATTGAAGGCTAATTGGCCTTCAGCTCCTGCAGCTCCGGCTGAATAACCCACGCATGGGAAACTGTCTGGACTCACTGGTTAGTGTGTGTGTGTGTGTGTGTGTGTGTGTGTGTGTGTGTGTGCATGCACTGGCCGGTCTGAGAGAAAAACAGGAATAAAAGAGTGCAATAATTGTAGGAATTCTGCAGAGATTTAGTGCGTAAAGACTTAAAGACTTACAACTGAAATCCTCGTTTAAGATCTGCAATCAGACACTGGAGATGAACCCTCTGCCTACCAGAGATGAAGACAGCTGAAGCTCTTCACTTCACTAAACTTTCAAGCTTTTTTACTTTACAAAAGTAGAGAAAAGAAAAAGAAAAAAGAAAAACAGAAGAAAAGAAAAGAGAAATAGAAAACAAAGAAAGCTCTAAAAACTACAGCTTGAAGTATAAAAACTCAACTAATTGATCAATCATAATAAATCATCTGCAATATCTGAATTTCAGAACTGACACCATTTGAATAGAGTAAAAATAATATGTTATTCATTATTTAATTTTCGGCTTAGTCCCTTTATTAATCAGGGGTCGCCACAGTAGAATGAACCACCAACTTATCCAGCATATGTTATACGCAGCGGATGCCCTTCCAGCCGCAACCCAGTACTGGGAAACACCCAAACACACTCATTCACACACACACACTCATACACTACAGACAATTTTAGCTTACCCAAAATAGAACATTTCTACTATAATATTTCATTGAGTGATATAGAATAAATAATAATATATACATTCAGCGGCCACTTTATTAGGTACACCTTACTAGTACCGGGTTGGACCTATTTTGCCTTCAGAACTGCCTTAATCCTATTTTGCTCCATATTGACATGATAGCATCACACAGTTGCTGCAGATTTGTCGGCTGCACATCCATGTTGCCAATCTCCCATTCCACCACATCCCAAAGGTGCTCTATTGGATTGAGATCTGGGGACTGTGGAGGCCATTTGAGTACAGTGAACTCGTTGTCATGTTCAAGAAACCAGTCTGAGATGATTGGTGCTTTATGACATGGTGCGTTATCCTGCTGGAAGTAGCCATCAGAAGATGGAGACACTGTGCTCATAAAGGGATGGACATGGTCAGAACAATACTCAGGTAGGCTGTGGTGTTGACACCATGCTCAATTGGTACTAATGGACCCAAAGTGTGCCAAGACAATCTCCCCCACACCATTACACCACCACCAGCAGCCTGAACCGCTGATACAAGGCAGGATGGATCCATGCTTTCATGTTGTTGAGGCCAAATTCTGAGCCGACCATCTGAATGTGTCAGCAGAAATGGAGACTCATCAGACCAGGCAACGTTTCTCCAATCTTCTATTGTCCAGTTTTGGTGAGCCTGTGTGAATTGTAGCCTCAGTTTCCTGTTCTTAGCTGACAGGAGCGGCACCCGGTGTGGTCTTCTGCTGCTGTAGCCCATCCGCCTCAAGGTTGGACGTGTTGTGTGTTCAGAGATGCTCTTCTGCAGACCTCGGTTGTAACGAGTGCTTATTTGAGTTACTGTTGCCTTTCTATCAGCTGGAACCAGTCTGGCCATTCTCCTCTGACCTCTGGCATCAACAAGGCATTCACGCCCACAGAACTGCCGCTCACTGGATATTTCCTCTTTGTCAAACCATTCTCTGTAAACCCTAGAGATGGTTGTGCATGAAAATCCCAATAGGTCAGCAGTTTCTGAAATACTCAGAGCAGCCCGTCTGGCAGCAACAACCATGCCACGTTCAGTCACTTAAATCCCCTTTCTTGCCCATTCTGATGCTCGCTTTGACCTGCAGCAGATCTTCTTGACCATGTCTACATGCCTAAATGCAGTGAGCTGCTGCCATGTGATTGGCTGATCAGAAATTTGCATTAACGAGCAGCTGGACAGGTGTACCTAATAAAGTGGACAGTGAGTGTATCTTTCATCTAGAAATTTCATCTGTGTGTGTGTGTCTGCATTCATGCATGCTTGCTTGTGGGTGTGCGTGTGTGTGTGTCATTAGCCCATGTCTGCCATTGTGTCTCCCTCCCGCTGACGACACATGTGTCTCTCATGGGTGTGTATGTGTGATTTCTCTCAAAAAGTCCCCAAAACTCTCACAATCAGTGGTCATGAAGAATGAGGTTACTCTAGTTTCTGCTCTCTGTTGCATCTGGAGAATGGAAGGCGGGACTTCAGGACATATGTGGGCGGGACTTGATTCTCTATATTGGTGGACCTCACCTGATTGACAGGTTGATTGAGCTGTACGCCGTCCTCCAGGTTTACAACAAACAAACAAACGACAGCGAGAATAAATGGAGAGCCGGCGCTGATGGACGATCCCTGCGGCTCTCCAGAGTCTGACTCAAACTCTGTCAGGAGTAATTACAGCTCGCAGGGCAAGAGCAAGACATTTGTGGAGTAATTGTGCCCACACCCTTTCCTTCAGCAGGCGCTGCATTCCTGTATCAGCGGCCCTCCATACCAGCACACACACGCACACACACACACACATATATGCGCACTCATACACACAGACATAAATGCACACAAGCATATATGCACATGCACACACGCACACACACATACACACGCATGCACGCACACACGCACATGGACGCATGAACACACATACAAAAAAGTCTGTATAATCAAGATATTAAAAGGTTGTAAAAGATAAAAGATTATAAAAGATATAAAAGACATAAAAGGTTGATTAGGATAAAACTTAAAATGCATGAACTTAAAAGTCAAAAGAGCTCTTTTCCTAGAAATAGATAAATAAAGATATGAAGAAATGAAGAAATAAATAAAAGAAACGAATGAATAAATAAATAAATAGAATAAATTAATAAATAAATAAATAAATGAAGAAATTAATAAATAAATAAAATAAATTAATGAATAAATAAATAAATAAATTAATTAAGAAATAAATTAATTAAGAAATAAATAAATGAAAGAATAAATAAATAAATAAATAAATAAATAAATAAATGAATAAATAAATAAATGAAGAAATGTATAAATAAATGAATAAATTAATAAATAAATAAAATAAACGATTGAATAAATAAAAAAAGAAATGAATAAATAAACAAAAGAAATGAATGAATAAATAAATAAATAAATGTATAAAAAATGTATAAATATATAAATACATAAATAAATAAATAAATAAATAAATAAATAAATAAATAAATGAATAAATGAATAAATGAATAAATAAATAAATAAATGAAGAAATGTATAAATAAATGAATAAATTAATAAATAAATAAAATAAACGAATGAATAAATAAAAAAAGAAATGAATAAATAAACAAAATAAATGAATGAATAAATAAATAAATAAATGTATAAAAAATGTATAAATATATAAATAAATAAATAAATAAATGAATAAATAAATAAATGAATAAATGAATAAATAAATAAATAAATAAATGAAAGAATAAATAAAATAAATGAATAAATAAATAAAAGAAATGAATGAATAAATAAATAAATAAATAAATGTATAAAAATATAAATAAATAAATGAAGAAATGAATAAATAAATAAATGAATCAATAAATAAATAATTAAGTAAATTAAAAAATAAACGAATAAATGAATAAATGATTAAATAAATAAATGAATGAATAAATAAATAAACAAATGAATGAATGAATGAATAAATAAATAAATAAATAAATAAATGAGTAAATGAATAAATAAATAAATGAATAAGTAAATGAATAAATAAATGAATCAATAAATGAATGAATGAATGAATGAATGAATAAATAAATAAGTAAATGAATAAATTAATAAATAAATAAATAAATAAATAAATAAATAAATAAATAAATAAATAAATAAATGAATGAATGAATGAATGAATGAATGAATAAATGAATAAATGAATCAATAAATAAATGAATGAATGAATAAATGAATGAATAAATAAATAAATAAATGAATAAATAAATAAATGAATCAATAAATAAATGAATGAATGAATGAATGAATAAATAAATAAGTAAATAATAAATAAATCAATAAATAAATAAATAAGTAAATAAATAAATAAATAAATAAGTAAATAAATAAATAAATAAATAAATAAATAAATAAATAAATAAATAAATAAATAAATAAATGAGTGAATGCGTAAGTAAATACGAGATTCAAAGAGTCAAAATTGTAAGGATTAGGGTCAGCTCTGAACACTGCATTAAAGGAAATAAAGTTGCTCATTCTGAGAAAAAAATGGCAAAAAACAAAGTCAGAATAGAAAACTGACAAGAGATCAGCAAAGCTCAGGGTGTGTTTTCAGTCTCTGTCCATTATTGCATCCAGTAGTTTCTGGACGCAGCCTTGATGCAAGCTGAGACTGCATATCTCAGCGATACAACATCAGACACGATGACCTCAAAGGAGCTAATGACATCACTTTGAGGGGCGGGGTAAGGGGTGGGGTTAGGTGAGCGCATTGAAGAGCATTGCATGCAGCTCAGATTTGGCTTGGGTGATAATACGATAATATGGTATACCGGGGGTATTTCAATACCGTTATACCATCATAAAAACAATGCACTTATATAGGAGTAACAAGGAGTAAATATTAAATAGAATTTATTTAATGCCTAAAAATGTGTGTGCGTGATTGTCATCATGAGGAAAGATGGCGAGGTGCACACCAAGTAACCTGGTCTCCAAAAAAGAACTGCAGTTTGGCAGTATTTCAGGTTTCGACCAAACGAGAAGGGAGCGGCGGTAAATAGGGACGAGGCAAATTGTGCAACAAAAAGGTGACCCTGAGAGACGGAAACACCTCAAACCGAAGGTCACATATACGGTATTCGGTTCCTGAACAGTTTAGGCACAAGCTAACAGTTTGGTGACGCTGTCTGAGCCTTACGTCATCATTTGTATGTATACCGAGGTAAAATAGGGAGGAGGTTTAACGGTATCAAAATTTAGAGACCACCCAAGCCTAACTCTGATTGAATTTGCTGATCCAGGCCCGTCTCACTGCATCTCCCATCCTAGACTCCTCATTTCATTTCCTTTGTATTTTCAGCTGTCTGCATCAATATTTCTCAGTATTACTTACTTCATTACTCCCAGGGCTGTTTATACTGAAGTTGATATTTAGCTGCACCATGTTGGTGTTTCGTTAAATTTTTATGAGGTGGGTCAAAACAAGAGCACCCGGAGGAAACCCACGCCAACACTGGGAGAACATGCAAACTCCACACAGAAACGCCAACTGACCCAGTCAGGACAATCTATTTGCTGTGAGGGGGGTGCGCTAACCACTGAGCCACCGTGCCGCCCCACTTCTCAGTATTAAATGAAATAAATGCACAAATCAATCATTTCTCTGATTCCAAACTCATATCAATGCAATGCATTCTGGGATTTGTATTAGTGTCACCTAAATCGTAACAGCGTCTGATGATTTACCATCTGAAGCAGACTCAACATCAACACTGTCTGCTTTTCATGACTTGTTTACAAACCGCTTTGGTATAAATGTCAGAGATCTGCGTTTCACACTGCCATGGTTTTGCTCATGAGTGTAATTATTGTGATACATAAAGCAGCAGCAGTGAGTTCAGAAGCGCTTCATAAATATGGGCAGCAGGATCTTTTCATCTGCTCCTCCATCCAGTGCCAGCCGCAGTAAAATCTCATTCGCTCCAGGAAAACGTCTGGAATGACAGACTGCAGATTCGGCTGTAATTCTGCTCCAGATGATGAGGAGGATCAAACCGGCCGGTAAATAATAACCGTGCTGCCGGCTCCACCATCACAACAACATCTCTTCTGTGTCCACACATGTACTTTAGTTGAGTTTATTTGTTCAAATGAATGAACATGAGTGAATGAATGCATGAATATGAATTGATAAATGAATATGAATGAATGCATGAACATAAATGAATGCATGTATATGAATAAATGCATGAATACGAATTAATAAATGAATATGAATGAATGCATGAACATAAATTAATGCATGAATATGAATAAATGCATGAACACGAATTAATAAATGAATATGAATGAATGCATGAACATAAATGAATGCATGTATATGAATAAATGCATGAATACGAATTAATAAATTAATATGAATGAATGCATGAACATAAATTAATGCATGAATATGAATAAATGCATGAACACGAATTAATAAATGAATATGAATGAATGCATGAACATGAATGAATGCAGGAATATGAATAAATAAGAATGAATGAATAAATAAATATGAATGATCAAGAATGAATGAATGAATGAATGAATTAATGAATGAAAATGAACAATTTGACTATGAATGAATGAACAAATTAATTGATTAAGGAATATAAATGAAGGAATAAATAACTTGATGAATAAATGAATGGACATGAATGAGTATGAATAAATGAATGAATGAATGATTGATAAGAATATGATTGTGTATGTAAATACAGGGTCAATGCACATTAATCAACATTACTGTAAAATCTGAGAATTAGTTGGAAAGAATGGCTATCTGACCCTTGACAGTATCTTAAAAAAAAAAAAAAATCACACAAAAATATAAGCATAATAACACTACACACACACACACACACACACACACACACACACACACACACACACACACACACACACACACACACACACACACACACACACACACAAATGAAAACATGAATGAATGAATGAATGAATATGAATAAACAAATAATATGAATGAATGTATAAATATGAAGAAATATAAATTCATGTATGAAAGCATATGAATGAATGAATGAATGAATGAATGAATGAATATTTATGAATGAAGAGATGAATGAATGAATGAATATGAATGAACAAATAATATGAATGAATGTATAAATATAAATAAATATAATGTATGAACGCATATGAATGAATGAATGAATGAATACTTATGAATGAAGAGATGAATGAATGAATGAATATGAATGAACAAATAATATGAATGAATGTATAAATATAAATAAATATAAATTAATGTATGAACGCATATGAATGAATGAATATGAGTACATATGAATTAATAAATGAATGAATAAATTAATATGAATAAACGAACAAATGAATATAAAAAATGTATATGAATAAATGAATATGAATGACTGAATGAATGAAAGCATATGAATGAATATGAGTGAATGACTACAATAATATGATTGAACATGAATAGATGAATGTGAATGAACGAATGAATGAATATGCGTAATTGAATAAATATGAATGAAAGAATGAATGAATTAATAAATTAATGAATACAAATGCATGATTATAAATGAATGAATACGAATTATTATGAACGAATGGATATGAATGAATAAAGGAAAGCATATGTATGAATACAAGTGAATGAATAGAAAAATATGAATGAACATGAATGAATGAATGTGAATGAATGAATGAATGAATGAATACAAGTGAATGAATAAATGTTAATGAATAAATAAATAAACAAATGATTAACTGAATGAATATGAATGCATGATTATGAATGAATGAATGAATGAATGAATGAATGAATGAATATGAATGATTATGAATGAATAAATATGAATGAATAAAGGAAAGCATATGTATGAATACAAGTGAATGAATAGAAAAATATGAATGAACATGAATGAATAAATATAAGTGAATGAATAAATGTTAATGAATAAATAAATAAACAAATGATTAACTGAATGAATATGAATGCATGATTATGAATGAATGAATGAATGAATGAATGAATGAATATGAATGATTATGAATGAATAAATATGAATGAATAAAGGAAAGCATATGTATGAATACAAGTGAATGAATAGAAAAATATGAATGAACATGAATGAATGAATGTGAATGAATGAATAAATATAAGTGAATGAATAAATATGAATGAATGAATGAATGAATAAAAAAATGATTAAATGATTGAATATGAATGCATGATTATGAATGAATAAATGAATGAATATGAATAATTATGAATGAACAAATGTGAATGAATGAATATGAATGAATATAAGTGAATGAATAGAATAATATGAATGAACATGAATGAATATCAATGATTGAATGCATATGAGTGAATGAATAAATATGAACGCATGAATGAACGAATGAACAATAAATTAAATAAATAATAAAATAATTAATAAATATGGATGAATGAATGAATGAATGAATCAATGCATAAAGATACGAGTATGAATGCATATAAATTCAAATGCATATGAATATGAATGAATGAATAAATGAATGAATACTTTCTTTCATATCCGTAAGCATATCTGTGAATATCCTATAACCTGCTGTCTGGAATCCTCCCCGTTTCTCTTGCACATA
Organism: Danio aesculapii; assembly: GCF_903798145.1. Taxonomy (NCBI): domain Eukaryota; kingdom Metazoa; phylum Chordata; class Actinopteri; order Cypriniformes; family Danionidae; genus Danio; species Danio aesculapii. Next base: position 62,508,197 of record NC_079435.1, on the reverse strand, counting down.
CAGATGCGTTTTTACTTCCTCTGACCAACTCTTAACTCCACATAAAGTCTGACACCCGTGTTTGCTTTGACTCCACTTAAAAGGCAGGACTCGAACTCAGATCTTATCTGACGCTTTTGAAGTTTACTGTTTGGATTCGGCCATGCAGAGAGATGGAAAACATCTGCGAAGATCTGATCTCAGTGCAGCGCTGCCATAAAAATCACATTTAATGCTGTTTGTTTGTTTCACCAGCAAGATTATGGCATTTGATTACATAATGCACATTTACAACAGAAGTATGAGGTGGAACCAGAGGAAATGTCAGACTGTCTCTCACTGGTGTTGGCACGGTTAGATACAGGGGTTGCATTTTATATTTCTGTAAGTAAGTAAGTAAGTAAGTAAGTAAGTAAGTACAGCACTTTAGTTAACCCTGGTTTGTTTTGTAAATGTGCTTTATGAATAAATGAATGAATGAATGAATGAATTCTTATCTTAATGCACTTTATTTTTCTGTATGTAAGTCACTTGTATTTCACTTTGGTCAATCCTGAGCTGTTTTATGAATGTGCTTAATAAAGGAATAAATGAACTAATGGATGAATGAATGAATGAATGAATGAATGAATTCTTATCTTAATGCACTTTATTTTTCTGTATGTAAGTCACTTGTATTTCACTTTGGTCAATCCTGAGTTGTTTTATGAATGTGCTTAATAAAAGAATAAATGAACTAACGAATGAATGAATGAATGAATTTTTATCTTAATGCTCTTTATTTTTCTGTATGTAAGTCACTTGAATTTCACTTTGGTCTATCCTGAGTTGTTTTATGAATGTGCTTAATAAAAGAATAAATGAGAAATAAGTCACTTGTAGAGCCCTTGTCAACCCTGGTTTGTTTTTTATGTGCTTTATACATAAATGATTGAATGAGTGAATGAGTGAATGAATGAACGAACAAACTAACAAACGAACAAATGAACGAATGAACGAAGAAGTTGAATGGCATAACGCACTTCATTCTTCTGTATCCAAGTCACTTTTATAACACTTTGGCCAACTCTGGGTTGCATTTAAATAAACTGTTTGAATGAATGAATGAATGAATGAATGAATAGCAAAATGCACTTCATTCTTCTCTATCTAAATCAATAGTACAATCTTTGCTCAACCCTGTTTTTTATGTGCTTTAGACATAAATGAATGAATGAATGAATGAATGAATGAATGAATGAATGAATGAATGAATGAATGGCACAATGAACTATTTTTCTGTATTTAAGTCACTTGTACAGCCCTTTGGTTAACCCTTGGTTGTTTTTAAATGTGCTAACAATTATCATAATATCATCATAATAAACAAATGAGTGAATGAATGAATGAATGAATGAATGCATAGCATATTGCACTTACAAAGTAACTATAAGTCACTTATAAAACACTTTGATAAACCCTGGGTTGCTTTTTAAATGTGCCTTATGAATGAATGAATGAATTAAAAAATGAATTAATAAAAAAACATACTGCACTGTAATCCTCTGTATCCAAGTCTCTTGTACAGGACTTTGCTCAGCCTTGGGTTGTTTTTTAAATGTGCGTAAATAAATAAATAAATAAATAAATAAATAAATAAATAAATAAATAAATAAATGGCAACTCAAAATAAAACTCTAATCTAATGCTCTTTGTTTCATGGCATTTGATTACATAATGCACATTTCCAACAGAAGTATGAGGTGGAACCAGAGGAAATGTCAGACTGTTTTGTTGGCAGGGTTATTTACAGGGGTTGTTTGAGCTGAAAGGGTGGCACCTCATCTGCTGGTTTCTCAATCTTCGGTTGCCGCAGGGCCTTCAAACACATTGTTTGGTTTATTAAAGAAGTGTATACGAGCCAAGATAGATAAATACATCCTAAAAACGCCTGACAGAAAGAGCATGTGCTTCTCATTATTGTCAAATGAGATTTTATGGCCTTTAATATTACATAACACTGCATGTTGAGTGTGTGTGTGTGTGTGTGTGTGTGTGTGTGTGTGTGTGTGTGTGTGTGTGTGTGTGTGTGTGTGTGTAAATGTAGTCATGCATATGAACAAGTGATTTTTAAGTATCACTATGTTTCATCTAAAGAAGTGAATCAGAATTAAGCACAAAACTGGAGTATTGAATAAAACATCTGTGAATAAAGCAGCGCTTTCATCAGTCAAAGAGAAGAAACTCCTGCACAGATATCCCTGAGAGAAGTGGAGTTTGCTGCACTGTTGGGATTCTCCACTGGGGTGTTTGATCTCCTCTAATAAATGAGCTGCGCCTCAGAAGACGAAATGCAATGAACGCGGTGAATGTGGTGGCTTTTGGAGACGTGAGACAGGAGCGCAGACAGATGCTCAAGATAATTCTGGAGGGAATAATAATAGGAGAATAATACTGAAGCACTGTGATGACGGACTGACGGAGGGCTGAGGCCTTTTACTATCAGCACAACAACATTTTACATCTGCAACAACGGAAAGCTGGAAACCAACATTAATGACGCTCAAACACACATTTCTGTCTAATGCTCAAACACACATAAGACCCTCAAACACACATGTCTGATCAGCATCTGTCAAAAACTGTCACAGCGCATATACTGTTGAATGACTTTACTCACTACATGAGCTCTATTTCAACAATCTGGACACAAAGGCTAAAGCTCAGGGTGCTAAAGATCGATTATTTATTGCCACAGAAAGCACAGCAATATATTGCAATATCGATTTTTTTCCCACTCCTAGTTTGGAACTGCATAGACTCATAACTAACGCGCTCTGCTGAATTTTAGAGCAGCTTTTAGCTGGTCAATGGTGCGGTCTATTTCAGTTCCTCAAAATAGCAACGCTCCAACAATGCGCCTTAACACACCTCCTTTATAGACCAGCACACTCATGAGTCCACAAAGTGGTGCAAATAGATTTGTGATTTAAACAACGTGACACAAAACGTGAAAATTACTGCTGCGCTGGTCTGAAAATAGCAACAAATCACGCCAAACATGTCTTCACCTCATTGCGCCGGGTGTATGAGAGGGCCGAGCAGAGTTTTTATGCAGTTTTTATTATCAGATAAAAAGTTTACCCGACCCACTCATGTGCATCAGTTGTGCATTTTCTAATTGCGTGCACATCTTGACATTTTCATTAAGTATTTCCAAATAAAAATGCATAGTAAATAAATAGCTAGATGTAAACATAGCTATTGACATCCTTAAACCCTGGTGATAAACAAGCTTTCAAATGTGCTCAGTTGATTGTGTGTGTGTGTGTTTTGCAGCTCTCTGACCTTGCATGCATCAAGAAGTATTAATATTTCATCAGTCATATGAAGGATTCTCATGCCGGATTCCTCCGTCGTCATTAGGAAAGGAATTCTGCTTCCTAAAGAAGGAAAAAGCTTGTAAATGTCTGGGGGTGTAATAGGATCCGTGTGAAATGTGTGCGAGACAAAGCCTGACAGAAACCACAGGCCTGCTGGTGCCCTGCTGTACACCGACTCAAAAACACACCGATGTAGACGCCAGAAGGTCATTTAATTACATTTTACATGTATTTTGTCCCTTGGTTGAACCATATAGATCACCATAGCAGCACACTGACACTTAACATGTTAATCTGAATGACCTAGTAACTATTAGCAATGCCTTGGGAACAGCATAGCTACATACACTCACTGGCCACTTTATTAGGTACACCTTACTAGTTCCGGGTTGGACCCTATTTTACCTTCAAAACTGCCTTAATCCTATTTTGCTCCATATTGACATGATAGCATCACACAGTTGCTGCAGATTTGTCGGCTGCACATCCATGATGCCAATCTCCCGTTCCACCACATCCCAAAGGTGCTCTATTGGATTGAGCTCTGGTGGCTGTGGAGGCCATTTGAGTACAGTGAACTCATTGTCATGTTCAAGAAACCAGTCTGAGATGATTGGTGCTTTATGACATGGTGCGTTATCCTGCTGGAAGTAGCCATCAGAAGATGGAGACACTGTGCTCATAAAGGGATGGACATGGTCAGAACAATACTCAGGTAGGCTGTGGTGTTTGCACCATGCTCAATTGGTACTAATGGACCCAAAGAAAATCTCCCCTACACCATTACACCACCAGCAGCAGCCTGAACCGCTGATACAAGGCAGGATGGATCCATGCGTTCATGTTGTTGAGGCCAAATTCTGGGCCGAGCATCCGAATGTGGCAGCAGAAATGGAGACTCATCAGACCAGGCAACGTTTCTCCAATCTTCTATTGTCCAGTTTTGGTGAGCCTGTGTGAATTGTAGCCTCAGTTTCCTGTTCTTAGCTGACAGGAGCGACACCCGGTGTGGTCTTCTGCTGCTGTAGCCCATCCGCCTCAAGGTTGGACGTGTTGTGTGTTCAGAGATGCTCCTCTGCAGACCTCGGTTGTAACGAGTGCTTATTTGAGTTACTGTTGCCTTTCTATCAGCTGGAACCAGTCTGGCCATTCTCCTCTGACCTCTGGCATCAACAAGGCATTTGCGCGTACAGAACTGCCGCTCACTGGATATTTCCTCTTTGTCGGACCATTCTCTGTAAACCCTAGAGATGGTTGTGCGTGAAAATCCCAGAAGATCAGCAGTTTCTGAAATACTCAGAGCAGCCCGTCTGGCAACAACAACCATGCCACGTTCAGCGTCACTTAAATCCCCTTTCTTCCCCATTCTGATGCTCGCTTTGACCTGCAGCAGATCGTCTACATGCCTAAATGCATTAAGCTGCTGCTGCCATGTGATTGGCTGATCAGAAATTAGCAATACCGAGCAGCTGTACCTAATAAAGTGGCCAGTGAGTGTATATAAACATTCAAAACAACTCCACTCACTTGAATGTTGAGCTGAGGATAGCACACAGATAATGTTCTCCAGCTCTCTGAAACTGACCCTTTCAGCCTTTGATCCTAATTGTGGTGTTTTGGTGACTGTCGCTTTAAATGCAAATGAGATTGTGCTCTTTTCAGAAGAGGGCGGAGCTACAGATGCTTAAATGTCAGTATAGTGACAGATGTAGTGTTGTCAGTGCTGGTCAGGTGTGAGTGTGTGCTTGATGCTTCTGTCAGTCTATGTCACTCCTGTCTCTATTGATCTAAAACTCCACATCTAGAATCCTCTTAGTCTATGCTGACATTATCTTCAGCAGCTCAAACACTCTAATGGCTAATGGACAGACGGCTGCTTCTCACTCAGGGCTGCTGTTTATGCTAACGAGATGGAGAAACTGATAATAATCTTGGTTGGGTGTGTCTGCAGGATGGAAGAGAGTATAGGAGGAAGGCCATCGCTCTCACTCACTCTCTCTCTCTGAGGCCTGGTGTCGGTCTGCCACAGGAAATTCCTCTGCCTGGTTAAACCCCTCAGAGATTCCACTTCCTGTGGAGATTCTGCATCTGACCTCACACCGCTTTAACATGCATGTGTGCTTTGAGGATTCTTGACACGCATCAAGGATTTAAAGGAGACCTATTATGTAATAATCACTTTTATAAGTTGTTTAACCCCAGGTGTGTGTCAGCAGTGTGTGAGTATCTCCAGCTTCTCATGATGAACAGTAATTAATTGTGTTTATTATAATCAGACTTGATGAATGAAACACTTTGATTGACATTCTCCCTTTGTACGTGTCATCAGAGGGGGAAAGCCCCGCCCACTAGTGCCCATCTCTCCATCTCATTAGCATAAAGAGCAGCCCTGAGTGAGAAGCAGCCGTCTGTCCATCAGCCATTAGAGTGTTTGAGCTGCTGAAGATAATGTCAGCATAGACTAAGAGGATTATAGATGTGGAGTTTTAGATGAACAGAGACAGGAGCGACATAGACTGACAGAAGCATGAAGCACACACACTCACACTGAAGCACACCTGCACACCATTTTATAGCTGACATTATTGAAGATTTCTGGATGAACATTTGTAACTTTGAGAGAATGTTTGGTGAAGGTTCCTGCAAAGTGCTCAACATTCTTCCAGTAATGTTATTAAAACACTGAAGGAGGAAAGGAGAGTGTTCCCGCTCAGCTGAGACTGTGAGGGAGATTTCAGTCGGTCGAGGAGTTTGACCACACACACACACACACACACACACACACACACACACACACGCACACACACACACACGCACACACACACACACACACACACACACGCACACACACACACGCACACACGCACATACGCACACACACGCACGCACAAACGCACACACGCACACACACACACAAACACACACACATGCGCGAACACACACGCATGCATGCACACACACACACACGCAGGCATGGCACACACACATAAAATGAACACACTCATACACTGACATGAACACACACACACACAAAATGCACACACTCATACATTGACATGCACACACACACACACACACACACACACACACACACACACACACACACACACACACACACACACACACACACACACACACACACACACTCTCAAACACACCAACTCAAACAGTAAGTGGTGCTTCCTCTTCTACACCACGCCTTCACTCTTGTGTGTGTGTGCGTGTGTGTGTGTGTGTGTGTGTGTGTGTGTGTGTGTGTGTGTGTGTGTGTGTGTGTGTGTGTTTACACTGGACTGAAGCCGCGTCACGCCTGAAATAATAGGTGTGACGAGTAAAGAGAAGCAGATTGATTACTGCTGACCACAGGAGAGGTGTGTGTATGTCTGTGTGTGTGTGTGTCCGAGCGGATCAAAGGATGACCGGATCTTCATCTGTTATTCATCCAGTGCTTCCTGATTCCCTCAACTCAGCTTGAAGATTCAGGATTCAGGAAAAAAACAATCTCTTTAATGCAAAACAGTTCAAACAGCTTCAACATTATTATAATGTTCTCTCAAAGTTCATTCATTCATTCATTTTCCTTCAGATTAGTCCTTTTATCAAGGGTCGCCACAGTGGAATGAACCGCCAACTTATCCATTATATGTTTTACGCAGCGGATGCCCTTCCAGTTGCAACCCAGTACTGGGAAACACCCATACACACTCATTTACACACACACACACACACACACACACACACACACACACACACACACGCGCACACTCATACACTACAACCAGTTTAGTTGATCAATTCCCCTATAGCGCATGTGTTTGGACTGTGGGGGAAACCGGAGCACCCGGAGGAAACCCACGCCAACACTGGGAGAACATGCAAACTCCCCAACAATGAAACATGAAGATTCACTAAATAAATGTTCTTAGAGCGTTCAGGTAAACATTTTCTGAACTTTATGGAAACATTAGCAAGAAATGATCTAAGCACTTATGATCGGGAATATAGAAGCTGTAACTTTAACCTTAAATGCTCATGAATATTAATGTGCAATGAGTATTAAAGGGTCAGCTCACCCAAAGTGAAAATTCTGTCATCATTTACTCAACCTTTATGAGTTTCTTTCTTCTGTTAAACACAAAAGAAGACATTTTGAAAAATGTTCAAAACCTGTAACCATTGACTTCCATGCAATTTGTTTCTCCTACTATGGATGTCAATGGTTACCGGTTTCAAACCGAAACATTTTGAAAGTGATTCATAGCAGGTCCAGCAGTAGCGATGAAGAAATGATTATTGTTCAATAAGCAGCTCCACGTTCATATCGCCTCTGAGCATCATCTTCAATGTGCACTCGCATTGACAGTTTTGCGCTTGAGCGCCTCCAAGGGCTGTTTACTGTAACTTCAGCAGCTCCGTGCACGTGAACAAAAGTGCCGATCTGATTGGTGGAGAAGGTATTGACGAGGCACGTCAAAACAAAAAAACAAGCAAATCTTTAAAAATGACGCTTTTACACCTGCCGTTTTAAGCGTTGGCGTGCACGATCACATTGGCGCATTTTATTTAGTTACGAGGCGTTAAACGTCGACAGAAAACGCGAGCAAAAAGTGGTGTGCACGGGCCTTTATTCTGATTCTTAATGTCAACACAGGCTCATTCTGAAAACGTAGCCCTTATATACATTTCTGGAGATCACAAAATATGTAGCCAGAGGAATATCTGGCTGCATTTCGTCTTTAAAATGAACGCTATGGGTCGGTGTGATGCCGTTACTTTTCGCGCTTACCAGCTGACCGATTTTCTCCGTGTGGACGGCTTTTCCGCTGTTAGCAGTTTGCCCAGTAGCTCACCGCGTACATCGGAGGACTTGAGATGCGGAGAGGAGTTGACCATGGCGACAGGGTTCGAGTCTGGTGAAGAACGGTTCCAGAAAGCAGGTAAGACAAAAACAAACTTTTCAAAACACTATCGGTTGGGTTTAGGGAAGGAGGTGGGTGGGGGGGATCGGTTAGTCAGTCAGTCAGTTGACAGCAGCCTCTGGTGGATTTATGTGAGAACAGCAGGCATCAATGGCACTCGCGAGAGAAACTTGAGATCTAAAAATGCGTACACCGCGGCCTCTGGCGGATTTACATGAGAACAGCAGGTGCGAACAGCTCTCGCAAGAGAAACCTGAGATCTAAAAAAAGTGTACACAGCGGCTCCTGGTGGATTGACGTGAGAACAGCAGGTGCAAATGGCACTCACGAGATAAACTAGAGATCTGAAAATGCGTACACAGCGGCCTCTGGTCGATTAACGTGAGAATAGCAGGCGTCATTCGCACTTGCAAGAGAAATTTGAGATTAAAAAAGCGTACACAGCGGCTCCTGGTGGATTGACATGAGAACAGCAGGCGCAAGTGGCACTCAAGAGAGAAACTATTGATCTGAAAATGCGTACACAGCTGCCTCTGGTGGATTTACGCGAGAACAGCCTGCGCGAATGGCACTCACAAGAGAAATTTGAGATCTGGGAATGCGTACACAGCGGCCTCTGGTGGATTTACATGAGACCAGCAGGCATGTATGGCACTCGCGAGAGAAACTTAAGATCTGAAAAAGCGTACACAGCGGCCTCTGGTGGATTCGCGAAAACAAAACTGCAAAAAAATGTAGCTCCTGGTACGTATTCAGTGCTCTCCAGAAATGTATACAGGGGTACTTATTCATTTAATGCGCCTGGGTTGGTAAACGATTTGGCTCATTTTAGGACAGAATATATAATGACAATTGTTAAATTAAGAGGAAACCTGTTTAGTAACACTTTTTCACACAAAATGAGAAAAGCATACAGTTTAAAATGGTATTAGAAAGCTAATTTGGATATCATTAGTGTAAATACACTGCTTGCAATAAGTGTTATACTACTTATCCTCAGACATTTTTTCTTTACTAAAGCCTAGGTAAGTCTTGCTGCACTGGTGGATCATTTGTGTTGTTTCTAGTCTGTCTTCCTAAATCATTTAAGTATTTAGATGGTTATTTTTCGTAGTGGTGAAGAATGATACGAATGGTTAATAGCATTAGCAGTTAGCTTCCTGCTCTTTCCTGCATCAGAGATTGACATCAGGGCGAGCTGAAGGAAAGCGTCTGGGTGGAGTGAATAGCAGAACAATCCTTCGCTCCTGCCCAGGAAGAGCAAACCCTCGCTGGGGAACAGGACGCCAGAACTGATGAGCTCGACCCGCCGCAGAATTCAACAGTTCACACCCTCTGAGGCTCCAGGCCAAAGCTAACACCAAGGCAAACATCAATGTTAACAGCAATACTTGCAGCAATGTTAACACTGATGCTAACACCATCGCTAACAGGAACGTTAATACTAATGTTAACACCAACATTATCACCAATGCTAACATCGACCAATGATAACAGCAGAGCTAACAGAAACATTAACATCAATGGTAACAGCAACGCTAACACTGATGTTAACAACAATTTTAACACCAATGCTACCAACAAAATCTAACAACGATGTTAACACCAATGCTAACAGCAACGTTAACACCAACACTAACACCAATGTTAACATCAATGCTAACAACAACATCAACACTAACATCAATGCTAGCACCAACTGTTACAACAACACTAACACTAATGTTAACCAATACTAATGCTAACATCAACACTAACACCAATGCTAACACCAATGGTAATATCAACAGCAGTGCTAACACCAATGTTAACACCAATGTTAACATCAACATCATCACTAACACCAATGCTAACACCAACTTCAACACTAACACCAATGGTAACACCAACTCTAACACCAATGCCAACGCTAACATCACAGTAACAGCAATGTTAACAACAATGTTAACACAAACACTAGCACCAATGCAAACATTAATGATAACACCAATGCTAAACCAATGCTAACATCAACGCTGACATCAACACTAACACCAATGTAAACACCAATGCTAACAGCAATATTAACGCTAACATCAACACTAACACCAATGCTAACAGCATCATCCACACAAACATCAACACTAACACCAATGCTAACACTAACATCAACACTAACACCAATGCTAACAGCATCATCAACACTAACACCAACACTAACACCAATGCTAACACCAATGCTAACACTAACATCAACACTAACACCAATGTTAACAGCATCATCAACACTAACATTAACACTAACACCAATGCTAACATTAATGCTAACACTAACATCAACACTAACAGCAATGCTAACAGCAATGTTAACACTAACATCAACACTAACACCAATGATAACAGCATCATCAACACAAACATCAACACTAACACCAATGCTAACATTAATGCTAACACTAACATCAACACTAACAGCAATGCTAACAGCAATGTTAACACTAACATCAACACTAACACCAATGATAACAGCATCATCAACACAAACATCAACACTAACACCAATGCTAACACTAACATCAACACTAACACCAATGCTAACATTAACATCAACACTAACACCAATGCTAACACTAACATCAACACTAACAGCAATGCTAACACCAATGCTAACACTAACATCAACACTAACAGCAATGCTAACAGCATCATCAACACTAACACCAAAACTAACAGCAATGCTAACACCAATGCTTACACCCATGCTAACGCTAACATCAACACAAACATCAATGCTAGCATCAACTCTAACAACAAAACTATCACCAAAGCTAACACCAATGCTAATGCTAACATCAACACTAACAGCAATGATAACACCAATGCTAACACTAACATCAACACTAACAGCAATGCTAACAGCATCATCAACACTAACACCAACACTAACAGCAATGCTAACACCAATGCTTACACCCATGCTAACGCTAACATCAACACAAACATCAATGCTAACATTAATGCTAACATCAACACTAACACCAATGTTAACACCAATGCTTACACCCATGCTAACGCTAACAACAACACAAACATCAATGCTAACATCAACTCTAACAACAAAACTATCACCAAAGCTAACACCAATGCTAATGCTAACATCAACACTAACAGCAATGCTAACACCAATGCTAACAGTAACATCAACACTAACACCAATGCTAACAGCATCATCAACACTAACACCAAAACTAACAGCAATGCTAACACCAATGCTTACACCAATGCTAACGCTAACATCAACACAAACATCAATGCTAACATCAACTCTAACAACAAAACTATCACCAAAGCTAACACCAATGCTAATGCTAACATCAACACTAACAGCAATGCTAACACCAATGCTAACACTAACATCAACACTAACAGCAATGCTAACAGCATCATCAACACTAACACCAACACTAACACCAATGTTAACACCAATGCTTACACCCATGCTAACGCTAACATCAACACAAACATCAATGCTATCATCAACTCTAACAACAACACTATCACCAAAGCTAACACCAATGCTAATGCTAACATCAACACTAACATCAATGCTAACACCAACTCTAACTAACACCAATGTTAACACCAATGCTAACAACAACAGCAATGCTAACACCAATGCTAATGTTGAATCAGTGCATCAAAAGAAAACATTTTGACAAAATCTTAAAACCGGTAACCATTGACTTCCATAGTAAGAAAATCTAATACTAAAGGTCAATGGTTACAGGTGTCCAACATTTTTCTAAATGTCTCCTTTTGTGTTCAACAGAAGAAAGAAGCTCATAAAGGTTTGAAACAAGTAGAGGAGGGAATGAGGACAGAATTGACACTTGTTTGGGTGAACTGACCCTTTAGTCCAACACAAGAGTCTAAACAGAGGACTGAAGTGTCTCGCGTGACAGACCAAACACTGCCCCAGTTCTTTTAGTTCCAGTTCCAGTCTCAATCACACACACACACACACACACACACACACACACACACACACACACACACACACACACACACACACACACACACACACACACACACACACACACTGCTGCAGGTGAAAGCAGAGGAAATGAACACAGGGCAGGAATCTGGCTGAGGAATTTCACTTTGTTTTCAAACAACAAGCTAATGTTTCTCATTTCAGGAGTGATCCTCAGAGGACTGATCCGGAGACTGATTAGTTAACTCATGCAGTTCTGTTCCTGAGCTAAAGCCGCCTTTCCACTGCATATGACAAATGACAAGCGACAGACCGGAAGTCATTCATTTCAAATCAAATCACTTTATTGTCACATCATCAGCAGCACGTGTGCTATGATGAGTGAAAAGCTTAGGTGCTGGCTCCAGACAATGCAAAATAACAGCAATGCTAACACCAATGCTAACACTAACATCAACACTAACACCAATGCTAACAGCATCATCACATATCAGTGATTCAGCATCTACATTTAATCATGTTAAAGAGGTTTAATATGGATTAATTAGATTATAAACCTTACCATTTGGCTGGAGTGCAGCGAGTGCACTATTCTGAATGGCTGTATTTACATTTCTGTTGTGTTTCGTCTGATACAAACGGCCAAACTGCTCATCACTGCGGATCTCAGCACATAGCGTGTTGTTAGGACACGGGGTTATAATATAACCTGCTCACCTAATGTTTACACTCGTAATATTTACAGTGTATTTAATATTTACAGTGCTACTGTCCACCAGAGGCCACATTTCGGTCACGAACGCATGCTTTAAGAGCCTTCCTGACTGAATGAAGGGAATATGCCATTTTCCACCAAGGCAACCCAGGTGCTGAAATATAATTGGCTTAAGTGGCAGTGGGCGGGTTAAGGTAAAGTCTAGATCGGACACGCGGCCGGCCGAAAGTGCGATATGCACATTAATATAGCATTTTCATGATACTGTATAACAATAATTCATATTTTTACAGTACTGTGACGGTTGGGTTAGGGTTGGGATGGGGGTAGGCGTTAAAAATACATTTTACTGGGTAATTTAATAGATAGTATTAATAATACTCGGTACAACTACTGTTTTTACGTTACTGTGGCGGTTGGGTTTAGGGTTGGGGTGGGGGTATAGGTGTTAATAAAATACAATAAATGGGAAATTTAATAAATAATATAAATAATTCTTGTTAACTTCCAGCCACAACCATATTTGATCTAGTAACAACCGTGGGTTAAAGGGACCAAAACAAAGACAGTGCTCTGGCACGTAACGCACATGTTCAAAGCAGAATATCTGACCTCAGCATTGTTATTCAGATAAACAAGAATGTTCACTGAGCATGTTTCTGAATATCTGCTAACATATGATGGTGTTTTTATGATGCAGAACAGTCAAACACTTATATTTTCTACAGAGTACTATTAGGGATGCATAATAAGATCATACTTTAACTACTAAACAGTTCATGGGTTAATAGTAATAAGCTAGTAGTAAATAGCATGAATTGTGAGCTAATCTAAAGTGTTCCCATGACTCTCTGGTGTATAGAGGACTGCACAGTATATATAAAGCTGAATAGACGCGTCTGAGCTAACGATGGGCTCGTTTCTGGATGTTGTGTAGGGGTTTACTGGAGATGAAATGCTGATGTGTGAAGTTCTGCTGCTGCAGTATGACTCACAGACACCATGAAGAGGAGGATTACAGACCTAATGGTCAGAAATTATTCAGTCTGTTACTCCCACATGACCTGCGGATTACTGCTCTAAACAACACCAAATAACCAGCACACACACAGCACAGCAGACTTACAGAAAACCATGGTGTTACTGTGTATACTGTGCATATAGCAGGAGTCACAGTGACACATTTCTAATCATAATAGTGTTAATAACTCATCTCTAATCACTGATTTATTTTCTCTTTGTCATGATGACAGTAAATAATATTAGACTAGATATTCTTCAAGACACTTCTATACAGCTTAAAGTCACATTTAAAGGCGTAACTAGGTTAATTAGGGTAAAAATATGGTAATTAGGCAAGTCATTGTATAACAGTGGTTTGTTCTGGAGACAATCCAAAACTAATATTGTTTAAAGGGGGTAATAATATTGACCTTAAAATGGCTTTAAAACAATTAAAAACTGCTTTTATTCTAGCCGAAATAAAACAAATAAGACTTTCTCCAGAAGAACAAATATTGTAGGAAATACTGTGAAAAATTGCTGACTCTGTTCAACATTTGAAAAAGAATAAATACTGCCCAGGAGGGTGAATAATTTTGCCCTGTGTATATTGTTTGGACAAAATAAAAAGTCAGTTGTTTCATATTATGCTCTATAGTTTATTTCGTGGTGTCACAAAAATATATAGCATTCAATAATACTCTTTCAGAATGTATATGAGCACAATAGTACACACCATCAGGGTGATGCATGAATAACAGCATTGTGAGAAAGTTGTAATCTTTAAAATAGAATGTTTACATTTTGCATTTTATAAAGTGATATTTTACATTGTTATGTTGGACCGGTCATCATTAAGTGTTTATTAATATTTATACATTTTCACATTTTAAATCAAACATTTGGCCTGAAGTTGTAAATATCCTGAGACATATAATCAGCACATTTCTGAGTATATACTTTAAAATTCATTCATTCATTCATTTTCTTTTCAGCTTAGTCCCTTTATTAATTCGGGGTCGCCACAGCGGAATGAACCACCAACTTATCCAGCACATGTTCTACGCAGCGGATGCCCTTCCAGCCACAACCCATCTCTGGGAAGCATCCATAAACACTCACTCACACACATACACTACGGACAATTTAGCCTACCCAAATCCCCTATACCGCATGTCTTTGGATTGAGGGGGAAACCGAAGCACCCAGAGGAAACCCACACAAATGCAGAGAGAACATGCAAACTCCACACAGAAACACCAGCTGACCCAGCCGAGATACTTTAAAATGTACAAAATAAATAGTCCTGTACATGTGGTATATATATATGCTCCTGAATTTAGCTTTTTAAATGTTTTTACTATTATTATTACATTTATATTTGTTTATTAAAGTGTCAGGAACAATACATTTAGCTTTCAAAGCTGTTAACTTGTTTGTGTTTCAAAATGTCCTCCTTTTTTAAATGTGCACTATAGTGGACACCAGGACCATCTCAATGTAATTAATGACTGCATGTTGTAGGGGGCAGAACTGAAGCAGAGAGGATTCTTTATATGATAGTTGAGGGAGACTCTGATTTAGAGTCTGACAATCAGACAATTAACATCACTTTTTTTGTCTTTTTTTAATTTTTGTTTTTTAGTTCGGCTCTCTGTCAGACTCTTTCAGGCTTTTGTTTAGTTTTTGTTGCATTAATATTGGATTATTATCCCTTTACAGCCATATCCTGTACAGTTTTGTTGTCTGAGTGGTTTTGAACTAAAATGGTCGTGTGGTCCACTACAGTAAACATGCAGTAAAAATAAAAACTCTAAATTGTAGAATTTTTTTTTTAACCCAAAGGATGTAGGAAATCACAGAAAAAAAATTCTACAAAAAGGATATATATACAACTGAGGTCAGAATTATTAGCCCCCCTGAATTATTTGCCCCCTGTTTATTTTGTTCCCCAATTTCTGTTTAACAGAGAGAAGATTTCTTTAACACATTTCTGCACATAATAGTTTTAATAACTCCTCTTTAATAACTGATTTATTTTCTTTTTGTTATTCATTCATTCATTCATTCATTTATTTACTTTTCGGCTTAGTCACTTTACTAATCCGGGGTCGCCACAGCGGAATGAACCGCCAACTTATCCAGCACTTTTTTACGCAGCGGATGCCCTTCCAGCCGCAACCCATCCCTGGGAAATTATCTTTGTTATGATGACAGCAAATAATATTAGACTAGATATTCGTAAAGACACTTCTATACAGCTTAAAATGACATTTAAAGGCTTAACTAGGTTAATTAGGGTAACTAGGCAGGTTAGGGTAATTAGGCAAGTTATTGTGTAATGATATATGAAAACAAATTGCTTAAAGGGGCTAATACTGACCTTAAAATGGGTTTAAAACAGTTAAAATCTGCTTTTATTCTAAATGAAATAAAACAAATAAGACTTTCTCCTGAAGAACAAGTTTTAGAGGAAATTCTGAATATTCTATATATACAAATAAAACAAATGTACACTGAAATCTGCAACAATAAAAGTTCTATAAACAAACAAACAAAGTCTAATTTAGCAAAAACACCAATAACCTTACAGGACATTCCTGACTTTGTTAATCAAACATGTTTCCTAGCATTTTCATAGCAATAGTAATGGAAACCTGCTCTATTAGCTGTGAAAGTGCATTTACTAGCAATTCCCTGCTCGAACTTCACACATTCACACAATTATATTAACAGAGGCTGAAGGGGGAAGTGTTCAGGGGTCGGCGAGAGCAAACAACTGAGATGTATTTGACTGTGGAGAATGTGAAAGCCATTAGCCCACATTCAGTGCTGCTCTGCTGTGTGTGTGTGTGTGTGTGGAAGTGAAGAAACGGCTGGATGTGAAACGTTTAGGAGAGACTGAGCAGACGAGCAGCTGCAGGAGAGACTGGCGGGGCTATACAGACCTCATCAGGCCTTCACTGCAACACACACACACACACACACACACATGCACATACAAACACATGCTGGCATTTGTAAGTCGCTTTGGATAAAAGCGTCTGCTAAATGACTAAATGTAAATGTAAATGTAAATGAACACAAACACACATGAACAAGCACAAACATACACACAAACACATGCATACGCAAACACACACGCAAGCAAATGCACATATGAACACACATTTGCACACACACACATATGCTCACACAATCATGCATATGCAGATATAACACAATCACACATACACACGCTTTTACAAACACACATATACACGCACGCACATGCTCACACATACACACATGGATGAACACACGTGCACACACTCCACATGCTCGCACAAATACGCCTATGCGCACACAAACACACATATACACTCATATATTGATATGCTCACACAATCACGCATGCACACATACACTCAAACACATTCGTCTGTCCGTCTGTCTATCTATCAATCCATCTATCTATCCGTCTATCCATCCGTCCATCCATCCATCTATCTATCTATCGATCTTCCTGTCTATCTATCCATCCGTCCGTCTGTCCATCTATCTATCTATCTATCTGTCTGTCTGTCTGTCCGTCCATCCATCCATCCATCCATCTATGTGTGTGTGTCCTCAGGGAACAGTGTTTGACCCAGATCCTGCTCTATGCATTCAGCTTCGGTCATCTGTCCGTGTGTGTATGTGTGTGTGTGTGTGTGTGTGTGTGAGAGAGAGAGAGTCTCTAGGATTAACACAAAGCCCACTCTCACTGTCTGACCTCATCTGACCATGACCTTTGACCTGTGTGACCCAGACACCAAGCAGCGGAAACAGGCCTTCAGATCATCAGAGCAGTGACCTTCACCATGAATGACCATCATTACATCACATCCTGTCTAAACCACAACAGACAACAGTATATCTGCGTTCACATTCATTTCTGAAACAAGGAGAAGCATCGGACAAATGTCTGACAGAAATATTTTAGATAGAATATGTGTTTATGTGGTAATACTGACAAAAGTCTGAAGATCTTATGACTGTAAATAGGAGCTATTATGCTAAATGACTTTTATGCAGGGTTTACACCAGTGACGTGCAGTGATGTTACTGGCTGGTGAGGCACTGACTCTTGCAGGGTCAGATTTACAAATATATGCACCCAATATAGACTAATTATATTCCTACCTTTCCATAGACAATAGCAGGGACATATTGGGCCAAGGAAGAATGGAAAATGTATAGCATATGCCTCCCAAAAAACACTAAGGTCCATGCTCAGACAGCTATAACAAGCCACACAGCCCCACAGCATCTCTCTCTCTCTCTCACACACACACACACACACACACACACTTACTCACTCTGTCACAAACACACACACAGAGAGAGAGGATTCGCACACTGGTCTTAGCATACGCCTCTCCTTCTGGACAAAAGTCTCTGTGACTTTGGCGTAAAAGTCCTCCTTATCTTCTTTCAGTTTTAGAAGTCTCTCAGCCTCGATGGAGAGCCCAAAAGTTTTAAAGCAATTTGGCTTTGAATGCGAGTAGTCGAGCTTTCATGTTTGCTGAGGCTTCTCTGTAAGTTTTTAAAGTCACAATATTCCAGTCCATACATTCACCAGTGTCACAGGACAATAACAAAACACAGGGATAACAGAAAAGGCGTTTTTTGTGTAGCACACAC
Organism: Danio aesculapii; assembly: GCF_903798145.1. NCBI lineage: Eukaryota > Metazoa > Chordata > Actinopteri > Cypriniformes > Danionidae > Danio > Danio aesculapii. Next base: position 62,489,582 of record NC_079435.1, on the reverse strand, counting down.
AGCCACTTTTTTCGGTTGTACCACTCACTTTGAGTTATCTTCTGTTCTGTCTGTTAAAGCAGGCCCTTTAGCCCAGGCATTGGTCATCCATTATTTAGTACTTCTCTCTTAGATTTAAAGTCCAATAGGGTATATGCCAAAGCATGCCAGTAGGACTTTTAATTTGCCAGTAACCTAAGTCAATCATTTCCGGTGAACTGTATGCGCGTTAAAGGTCTGTTTTCTTTTAAAAATCAGCGATCTCCACTGGCTGAGTGATATCCAATATAAAGTGGGTCTCGGATTGTACAAGAAGCACTGCATTAAATTACATTTTCCCCCGCCATGTCTTTATAATATGAGCATTTATTTTACCCCGATATATTCAATGGAGCTTCTGCGCTAGCCTGCCGATTCTGACGGGCCGTGCGAGTAAACGGCTTTTTGTCTCGTTTTACGCTTGAGCAACTAAAGAATGCCAAAGATTATTTAACTGATTGTATTTTAGTTACATTACAACATCGATGCTGTAACAGGAACCGTATAAAATGGAAAAAAACTCACCATAACAGGTCACCGGGCGTTTATCAGTATGGGAAACACTAGCTCGGCATATACTATATTTGGAGAATTGTTTTAGATGAAATATTACATCCGCCATTTAGCAGTCAGTAAACTTCAAACAACGGACTCCTAACTTGATTATAATATAATATAAATGTGTAATAAAAAAATATAATATAATATAATAAAAATGTCTACAATGTACCCGAGTCCACCTGAAGGAGGTGGTCTGGGGTACGGTTCATGCGAATTCTGGATCCGCCAACTGTACAACAACCTATCGTTTTCATGACGTTCATTCGTGTGTGTCTGTGTGTGTGTGTGTGTGTCACGCATCGTACCTTGGTGACAAGCGGGACTGAGCCAGGGCAAACACAGTGTTACACAGTGATGTCTGCTTGTCTCTTCCAAAAACTGCTTCTGCAGACTCTGCGTGATGTTCTGAATGTTTATAATATGTTTGCGGCAGATGGACGCGAGTCGCTTTCTGTATGGTCAAAACCAGAAGATTCAGTAAAAGCAGAATGACCGCAGTTTTGTTATTGTTTGGTATGAGAATTGTTATTTGTATGAGTATCATTATCAGTAACAGTAACAGTATCGTTATCGGTATCAGTATTGTTGTTGTTTGGTATCAGCATTGTTATCGGTATCAGTATCGTTATCGGTATCAGCATTGTTATCTGTATCAGTATTGTTATTGTATCACTATTGTTATCGGTATCAGTATTGTCATTGTATCAGTATCATTATCGTTATCAGTATCAGTATTGTATCAGTATCGTTATCGGTATCAGTATTGTTGTTGTTTGGTATCAGCATTGTTATCGGTATCAGTATCGTTATCGGTATCAGCATTGTTATCTGTATCAGTATTGTTATTGTATCAGTATCGTTATCGTTATCAGTATCAGTATTGTATCAGTATCGTTATCGGTATCAGTATTGTTGTTGTTTGGTATCAGTATTGTTATCGGTATCAGTATTGTTATTGTATCAGTATCGTTACCCAACAGAGGCACAGGGTCAGTCAGTCAGTCAGTCAGTCAGTCGACAGCGACCTCTGGTGGATTTATGTGAGAACAGCAGGCTCAAATGTCACGCGCAAGAAAGATTTAAGATTTGGGAGAAAAAGCATACACAGCAGCCTCTGGTGGATTTGTGAAAACAAAAACTGCAAAACAAACAAAAAAAAAACTTAGCTTCTGAGACCTATTTGGTGCTCTCCAGAAATGTATACAGGGGTACATTTTCAGAATGAACCTGGGTTCCTAAAAATGTATGTGTATACATATGAGTGTGTGTGTGTGTGTGTGTGTGTGTGTGTGTGTGTCTGTGTGCTGGAGGAGGTCTGTGATTCGTAACTTTGATGTGTTTTATGAGGCCGCGGTTCAGCCTGATGAACAGAGTTATGAAAACTAAACGAGACGGTCCTGGGAAACTGCAGAGGAAAACCATGCTGTGCTTTAACACACGCTCATGTGAACATGTGTGTGTGTGTCCAGGTGTTCTTATATATAACAGGTGCTCACACACTTCATGGAGCCTAAATCACTGGCAGGAACTCAGTCTATTTACTCTCTGAAGTCATGTTTCTGGCTCTGAATGATTCACAGTGACTTCATTCGGAAGAAAAACACGATTCTGAATCTATCAACAACATCAAATCACGTTTCTGTTGATGTCTACAACACTGAGGAATCAATCAAATTAGTCAAAAACAGCATCAAGTGCTTTTCTGAGTGTCTTTTCTGCTTATTATGGCTCCTTCAGTTTACTAAAAAATTACACACACAGATGCGCACACACACAGACGCACACACACCTGCAGAAATCCTTCATCTCTGACCTCCGTCTCTCCAACCGCTGGCCCATATGTGAACGTTTGGAGGTTTTTCTGTGGTAAAGCTTTTCTTCTTCTTCTTCTTGTGTTCTCTGGTTCACTGAGGACAGATCCACGTCCCGCTGAACTCTTCACTCCGCTGGCGCTGCACATTCTCATTCAATCTGGAAAGCAAAACACCACTTTGCTTCGCCGGTATTTCGCTGAAGAAACGAGAAAAACAGACAAAAGAAATGTGGATAAACATATGCTCATGAGGACAGACTAATTTAATGTATCTGCTGATTTACTGTCATTAGTATCAGTCTCATTATCAATATCAGTTTATTATTGGTGAGAGTATCATTATTGTTGGCATTGGTATCATTATCAGTATCGTTACTGATATTGGTATAGCTATCGGTATTTGTATTAGTATTACTTTTGATATCAGTATTATTATCTGTATCAGTATCATTATTGCTAATAGTATTGTTATTGTTCGGTATTAATATTGTTTTCAGAGTCTGTATTGTATCGGTTTAGGAATTGTTTTCGGCATTAGTATTGTTATTGGTATTGGTATTGTTATCAGTAACAGCATTGTTATCGGTAACAGTACTATTATTGTTTGGTATCAGTAATGTTATCGGTTTCAGTATTATTATCTGTAGCACTATCATTATTGGTAACACTATAGTTACTGTTTGGTATCAGTATCATTATCGATATCAGCATTGTTATTGGAATCAGTATTGTTATCAGTAACAGTATTGCTGTTCTTCGTTATCAGTATCAATATTTTTATTTGTAACAATAGCATTAGTGTTTGATATCAGTACTGTTATTGGTATCAGTATCATTATAATTTTTTGGTTGGTATTAGTATTGTTATTGGTCAGAGTATCGTTATCAGTAACAGGTCCGTTATTGTTTAGTATCAGTATGGTTGCAGTATCGTTATTGTTTGGTAGTTTGTTATCAGAGATTGTTATCTGTAACAGTATTGTTATGGTTTGGTATCGTTATTTGTAAAAGTATTGTTAGTGTTTGGTATCAGTATTGTTATCAGTATCACTGTCTGTAACAGTATTGTTATTGTTTGGTATCAGTATTGTTCTCGGTAACAGTATCATTATTGTTTGGTATCAGAATTGTTATCGGTAACAGTATTGTTATGGTTTGTTTTCAGAATTGTTTTCGGTATTGTTATCTGTAACAGTATCGTTAAATATTTGTACCTGTAACAACAGCATTATTGTTTGATATCAGTTTTGTTATTGGTATGAGTATCATTATCAGTATAATTTTATGTTGGTATAGCTATTGTTATTGGTAACAGTATTGTTATCGATAATAGTATCATTATTGTTTGGTATCAATATTGTTATTGGTATCAGTATTATTATCTGTAGCAGTATCATTATTGGTAACTGTCATGGATTGGTCAGGCTCTCACGACCCCCACTCACGAAGATCACCATCACCTGACTTCTAATGAGCACACAGCTGCATCACATTCACGAGCACCAGATAAAAGCACAGCACTCCAGTCGCTCATTGTCCGGGCTCGTCTCGACGAAAGCGGACAACTGAGCGACCACTCAGCGTAGTCATCCTCAGCTAATACAAACGATTTACTTACCTGTTCTCTTTGTATTCCTCCTAGTCTTCCTGGTCCTCCCGAATCGTCCTGTCTTCCAGTCCTTCCAAGTCTGTGTCATCCTCTGTCAGCTGTGTCTGGTGTGTGCTGTCCATCCTCGTGTATTCCTGTTACCCAGCCACGGAGGATAAGACCCCAACATCATTCCTGATCCTCCTGGCTATCCTTCATGTGCTCCTTGTTGTCATTTAATAAACACCCTAACGTTTCCTTACCTCTGTCTCCTGTCCGCTTCATAACAGAAGCCCGGACCTTTAACGACGACAACATGAGCACCCCCGATCACCTTCAAGAGCTGGTGGACCAGTTGAAGCGGATTCTACAGCCACCAGCTCCACTTTCCAACGCACCACCAGCACCGAGCACTTCCGCCTCCACAGTTTCTTCTTCGGCCCTTCCTTCCAGTCCCATGGCCCGACCAGCGCCCTACTCAGGCGGAGCGGGGGAGTGCAATGGTTTTCTGTTACAATGTTCCCTCATATTCGAAATGCAACCTTCTCTATATCCCACAGATAAGTCGAAGATCGCCTACATCGTATCTCTACTCTCTGGACCTGCACTTAAATGGGCTGAGACGATCTGGAACCAAGCCGGGCCGGTCATGAATTCCATCACTACCTTCACGGAGTATTTCAAAGAGGTGTTTGGACGTTCTGATGGGGAAGTAGCCGCTGGAGAGCAGCTGTATCATCTAAAGCAAGGTACTCTATCTACACAGGAATATGCTCTCCAGTTTCGCACTCTAGCAGCTGCAAGTGGATGGAATGAGAGATCGTTGTTGACCACGTACCGGCTCGGCTTGGAACCCACGCTCCGAATCCAACTGGCCACATTAGATGATACAATGGGTCTGGAGAGATTCATCCAACATTCTCTCCGATGTTCCGATCGTCTCCGTTCCTATCAACAGGACACCATCACCCCCTCGTCTGCACTCCTCCAATCGCCTGAGTCAACAGCCTCTCCAGAACCAGAACCCATGACAATAGAGTCTGGAAGACTGACATCAGCGGAACGACAGAGGAGGCTGACCCGGGGTCTGTGTCTATACTGCGGTGTCAGTGGACACACCCGTATGGAGTGTCCCCTTCGTCCCATTCGGACTTCAGTGAGTGTATTCAGTACGAATATTGAACAATGTAAACCACTTACTACCACCGTACAAATAACTACTGCCTCTATTTCTCTCCTTGTCACAGCCCTCATCGACTCCGGGTCAGCAGGGAACTTCATCTCCCAATCCCTCTGTCGTCAACTCCACCTCCGTACTGAGGCGTCCTCGCATATATACCAGATACAACCGATAACCCAGTGCACTCGATCTTCGACCCGTATCCATCGACAATGCGAAGACATCCTTCTTCAAGTGGGGTTGTTACATCAAGAGAGGATTCAATTTCTGGTTCTGGAGGGTGCAAATATGGACATCATTCTAGGGCGCCCGTGGCTGGTGAAGCACGATCCCATCATCTCTTGGGGCACAGGAGAGATAAAGAAATGGGGATCTGGATGTACACCTGCCTGTTTTCCAAATCTCCCTCTTCAAGGTCGGAACCCCATTTCTTTGTTTGCAACATCGGTCGAGAGCCCTCCTGAGAAGCAGTCTATCCACATTCCTAAGGAGTACAGCTCCTTTCATGATGTCTTCTGCCCCAAGAGAGCTTCCCAGCTACCGCCGCATCGGCCATGGGACTGCGCGATCGACCTAGTTCCAGATGCCCAGTTGCCAAGAGGTAGGATCTACCCGCTCTCGCTTCCAGAGAATCAGGCAATGGAAGATTACATAAGGGAGGCTCTGAGTCAGGGGTACATACGTCACTCAAAATCACCAGCCGCCTCAAGCTTCTTCTTTGTGGCCAAGAAGGACGGAGGGCTGCGTCCATGCATCGACTACAGGGTCCTAAATAACGGTACAGTAAAATACCGATATCCCCTTCCTCTGGTACCAGCCGCTTTGGAACAGCTCCGAGAAGCTAAAGTCTTCACTAAATTGGACCTCCGCAGCGCGTATAATCTGATAAGAATACGTGAGGGGGACCAATGGAAGACAGCATTCGTGACCCCTACTGGCCACTATGAATATGAGGTCATGCCTTACGGTCTGGTCAACGCCCCCTCCGTATTCCAAAACTTCATTCATGAAGTCCTCCGGGAGTTTCTTCACCACTGTGTAATAGTGTACATAGATGACATCCTCATTTACTCCCGGAGTGAGGCCGAACATCGCCAACACGTTGCGGAGGTCCTACACACATTGAGAGAACATCACCTCTACCTCAAAGCGGAGAAATGCTCATTCCACCAGAAGTCGATTCATTTCTTGGGATACATCATTGACCAAACCGGTATACGTATGGATGGGAAGAAAATTGAGGCTGTTCTATCCTGGTCAGAACCCACTTCCATTAAGGAGCTCCAGAGGTTTCTTGGGTTTGCTAACTTTTATAGACGGTTTATCAAGGACTACAGCAGGATTACATCACCTCTCACTAATCTCCTCAAGGGTAAACCCAAAGGACTGGAGTGGACCAAAGAAGCAGCCGCAGCCTTCCGCCTTCTTAAGAAGGAGTTCACAAGGGCCCCACTCCTGACTCATCCTGACCCAAATCTTCCTTTCGTGGTGGAAGTGGACGCATCCACCACCGGCGTCGGGGCAGTATTATCTCAACATCATGATACACCGCCCCGACTGCATCCCTGTGCCTATTTCTCTCGGAAGTTGAGCCCGGCGGAGCAGAATTACAGCATAGGAGACAGGGAGCTTCTAGCAATCAGGCTAGCCTTGGAGGAGTGGCGTCACTGGTTGGAGGGAGCCAAACATCCGTTCCAGGTGATCACAGATCACAAAAACCTCCAATACATCAAAGAGGCCAAGAGACTATGTCCACGTCAAGCCAGATGGTCACTTTTCTTCTCACGTTTTGATTTCTCCATTTCCTATCGTCCAGGACCCAAGAATCTAAGAGCAGACGCTCTCTCTCGTTTACACGAGCATCACGATCATGAAGAACTCCCAACGAAGATTCTTCCCGAACACATCTCCATTTGTCCGATCACCTGGAACGCTCCTCCAGTCGTTGCCACTCCGGAAGCCCCTGCTCCGCCGGGATGCCCTCCTCATCGGCAGTTCATACCACCTGAACACCGGGTAGATCTGATCCACTCCTTACATACCTCGCTAGGCACTGGACATCCAGGGATCAACAATACTCTCTCGCTAGTATCCCAACGATTCTGGTGGCCAAACATGGCAAGGGATGTGAGGCAATATGTTCAGGGCTGTAAGGACTGTGCCCAATCCAAGAGCCCACGTCATCTACCCGCTGGAAAGCTCCATCCCTTGCCGATTCCGAACCGTCCCTGGTCACACCTAGGAGTGGACTTTATCACTGACCTCCCTTCGTCAGAAGGTAATACCTGTATTCTAGTCATAGTAGATAGATTCTCAAAGTTTGTCAAACTAATCCCTCTGAAAGGTCTTCCCACAGCCTTTGAAACTGCCGACAATATCTTTAATCAAGTCTTCAGGTCATTTGGTATTCCAGAAGATATTGTGTCGGACAGAGGTCCACAGTTCATCTCACGTCTATGGAAAGCCTTCTTCAAGCTCCTAGGTGTGGCCGTCAGCCTCTCTTCTGGATATCATCCCCAAACCAACGGGCAGACAGAGAGGAAGATTCAGGAGGTGGGACGGTTCCTGAGGACCTTCTGCAGTGGTCACCAGAACTCCTGGAGCCAGTATTTGGGCTGGGCAGAATATGCCCAAAATTCACTGCGGCAACCCTCCACCGGACTCACGCCATTCCAGTGCGTCCTGGGCTTCCAACCACCGCTCTTTCCCTGGGATGGCGAACCATCTGATGTCCCCGCAGTGGATCACTGGTTCCGGGAGAGCGAGAGAGTCTGGGACGAGGCTCATCAACATCTGCAGAGGGCAGTCCGTCGAAGCAAGGTAACCGCCGATAGGAGAAGGTCTGAAGAACCCAGATACACACCCGGACAAAAGGTGTGGCTATCCACCCGGGACATACGCATGCGACTGCCCTCTCGCAAGTTAAGTCCCCGATTTGTTGGTCCCTTCACCATCGTGGAACAGGTTAACCCCGTCACCTACAAACTACAATTACCCTCTCACTACCGTATTCACCCTACATTCCACGTATCACTCCTGAAACCCTATCACGATCCTGTTCTTCCCTCCACAGAGCCTGACCACGAAGAGGAACCCCCTCCTCCACTGCTCCTAGAAGAAGGAGCCGTCTACGCAGTGAAGGAGATCTTGCGTTCCCGACGTCGTGGTGGCCAGTTGGAGTACCTGGTGGACTGGGAAGGGTACGGCCCCGAAGAAAGGACATGGGTTCCCAGAGCTGATATTCTCGATCCTAGTCTCATGGTGGAGTTTCATGAGAGCCACCCTGAGTTCCCAGCGCCTAGAGGCAGAGGGAGACCACCACGGCGTCGGAGGTGTCGGCCCTCAGGAGCGGGCCCTGGGGAGGGGGGTACTGTCATGGATTGGTCAGGCTCTCACGACCCCCACTCACGAAGATCACCATCACCTGACTTCTAATGAGCACACAGCTGCATCACATTCACGAGCACCAGATAAAAGCACAGCACTCCAGTCGCTCATTGTCCGGGCTCGTCTCGACGAAAGCGGACAACTGAGCGACCACTCAGCGTAGTCATCCTCAGCTAATACAAACGATTTACTTACCTGTTCTCTTTGTATTCCTCCTAGTCTTCCTGGTCCTCCCGAATCGTCCTGTCTTCCAGTCCTTCCAAGTCTGTGTCATCCTCTGTCAGCTGTGTCTGGTGTGTGCTGTCCATCCTCGTGTATTCCTGTTACCCAGCCACGGAGGATAAGACCCCAACATCATTCCTGATCCTCCTGGCTATCCTTCATGTGCTCCTTGTTGTCATTTAATAAACACCCTAACGTTTCCTTACCTCTGTCTCCTGTCCGCTTCATAACAGTAACACTATTGTTACTGTTTGGAATCATTATTTTTATCAGTATCAGTATCATTATTGGTATCAGTATTGTGATTGGAATCAGTAATGTTATCAGTAACAGTTTTGTTATTGTTTGGTATCAGTAATGTTATTGGTAACAGTATAGTTATTGTTTGGTATCAGTATTGTTATCAGTATCGTTATCGGTAACCGAATCGTTATTGTTTGGTATCAGTAATGTTATCGCTAACATACAGTTATTGTTTGGTATCAATATTGTTATCAGTATCGTTATCTGTAACAGTATCATTATTGTCTGGTATCAGTATTGTTATCTGTAGCATTATCTGTAACAGTATCGTTATTGTTTGGTATCAGTATTGTTATTGGTATCGTTATCTGTAACAGTATCGTTATTGTTCGGTATCAGTATTGCTATCCGTATCGTTATCTGTAACAGTATCGTTATTGTTTGGTATCAGTATTGTTATCAGTATCATTATCTGTAACAGTATCGTTATTGTTTGGTATCAGTATGGTTATCGGTATCGTTATCTGTAACAGTATCGTTATTGTTTGGTATCAGTATTGTTATCAGTATCATTATCTGTAACAGTATCGTTATTGTTTGGTATCAGTATGGTTATCGGTATCGTTATCTGTAACAGTATCGTTATTGTTTGGTATCAGTATTGTTATCAGTATCATTATCTGTAACAGTATCGTTATTGTTTGGTATCAGTATGGTTATCGGTATCGTTATCTGTAACAGTATCGTTATTGTTTGGTATCAGTATTGTTATCAGTATCATTATCTGTAACAGTATCGTTATTGTTTGGTATCAGTATGGTTATCGGTATCATTATCTGTAACAGTATCGTTATTGTTTGGTATCAGTATGGTTATCGGTATCGTTATCTGTAACAGTATCGTTATTGTTTGGTATCAGTATTGTTTTCTGTATCAGTATTGTAAGTGTATTGTTAATGTTTAGTATCAGTATTATTATCGGTATCAGTATCGGTATCAATAACAGTATAATTATTGGTACTGGTATTAGTATCGGTATCAGTATCCATATTAGTATACTGGTACTGGTATTAGAGTTACTGGTGTTACTGGTATTTGGTATCAGTAATGGTATTAGTATCGTTATAGGTATCAGTATTGGTATTACTAATGCATAATTAAAATCCATAGTTGATATATTTATATTAAGATTAATATACAATAAAGAAAGCATTGTTCATGTTAGTAAAAACATCTTCAAATTATTATAAAGTATGACCGTATTATTCTACACTACACTCACAGCAGGTCAGTCTGAAGCAGGAGGACACTGGTGAAGAAAAACTCCGTCAGATGTGTTTTTTCCAAATGCCACTTGTTTGGCAGTTTCTTCAATGTTCCCTCCTGAAAACAGCACAAAAGGTCAGGAGGTGTGTGTGCCATTCCTGCAACGCTTGTTCTTCTGCTGCGTTCAGCTACATGATATTAGTGAGTTCATGACCTGCAGCTGCACACAGGTTAATGCTGTTAATGGCTGGAAAACATGAGTGATTCTGCAGCGACACCAGCCAGTCATTTCTCAAAGTCTCCACATTATGTGCAGCGATGCATTCATGCTAAAGGTTATAATGAAATGCGTGATCCAGGGTTTATTTCTGAGGACAGATCCTCGCTGGCAGCACAAGTGAGCGCGGGCGATCAAAGACGCTGTTATTTAAAGCTTCAGACTTCACTCTCCTGGAGGCAGGTTCAAGGGCTCCAGCGTTTATAATGGTGTTAACAAATAAACCAGTGGCCGAAACCTAAACCAGCCTCGTCCTAGATGGCACAAAGCACTGTGGGTAAAGCCACTAGCTTTGGCCAGGGCTAAATGCTCCTCTGTGTTTATAATTTTCCTTTAGAGTAACACGGGCCGATCCCTTTTTCTCTGATGGCAAACACTTGCGAATAACACGGCCATGGACTTTCCAGAGGGACGGACGGCGTGTAAAGCGGCAAAATGAACAAATAATAAAAGAACAAACAGCCTTTGTCTTGATTGAAATCAAAGGAAAATGGATACCAAATGTGAGGTGTCCTGCTTTTCTCTGAGATGCTCTGTTGAGTCCTGCAATCACGAGACTATCAAATATTTGAGGTCAAACTGGAAAGATTTAAAGATTTATATATCCTGAACGTTTATCCTGCAAGCTACAAAGTAGAGTGTCTGCAAGATGAATGTCTTAGTTCCTCCTTGAAAACAAGGATAAATTATGATACAAATGTGAATGTAAATCAAATCTGTTTACTGAGAAATCTTAAACTTTAGACTTTTATTCTGTCTATATTCTGATCACACACACCAAACTCTATTATTCATACATTCAATATTCTTTGGCTTAGTCTCTTTATTCATCAGGGGTCGTCACAGCGGAATGAACCGTTAACTTACCCAGCAAATGTTTTACACAGCTTCCAGCTGCAACCCAGTACTGGGCAACACCCATATACGCTCACATTCACAAACACTCTCACACACTATGGTCCATTTAGTTAATAAATTCCCCTATAGCGCATTAATAATGCTTAAGTAAATGCATTAGTAATAGTAATACTGATACCTGTAACAATACTAATATCATTAGTGATATAAATGTAGATACTAATGATACTAATACAGATACTGATACCGATACCAATAATTATACTGTTACTGATACTAATACTGATACTGATATCAACCAACCACAATACTGTTACCAATAACAATACTGATACAGATAACAATACTGATACCAAACAATAACAATATTCTTACCAATAACAATACTGATATCAATAACAATACTGATACCGATAACAATACTGATATCAATAACAATACTGATACCGATATCAATACTGATATCAAACAATAATGATACTGTTACCGATAACGATGCCGATAACAATACTGATAGCAAACAATAACTATGGTGTTACTAATACTGAAAGTGATATCAATAGCAATACTGATACCAATAACAATACAGATACTATAACGATACTGATACTATAACAATACAGATACTATAACAATACTGATACTATAACAATACTGATACTATAACGATACTGATACTATAACAATACAGATACTATAACAATACTGATACCATAACAATACTCATACTATAACGATACTGATACTATAACAATACTGATACTATAACAATACAGATACTATAACAATACTGAAACTATAACAATACTGATACTATAACAATACTGAAACTATAACAATACTGAAACTATAACAATACTGAAACTATAACAATACAGATAATATAACAATACTGAAACTATAACAATACTGATACCGATAACAATACTGATACTATAACAATACTGATACTATAACAATACAGATACTTTAACAATACTGATACTATAACAATACTGAAACTATAACAATACTGATACCGATAACAATACAGATACCGATAACAATACAGATACTATAACAATACTGATACTATAACAATACTGAAACTATAACAATACTGATACCGATAACAATACAGATACCAATAACAATACAGATACCAATAACAATACTGATACTATAACAATACAGATACTATAACAATACTCATACTATAACAATACTGATACCGATAACAATACAGATACCGATAACAATACTGATACCGATAACAATACTGATACTATAGCAATACTGATACTATAACAATACTGATACTATAACAATACTGATACTATAACAATACTGATACTATAACAATACTGATACTATAACAATACTGAAACTATAACAATACTGATACCGATAACAATACAGATACCAATAACAATACAGATACCAATAACAATACTGATACTATAACAATACAGATACTATAACAATACTCATACTATAACAATACTGATACCGATAACAATACAGATACCGATAACAATACAGATACCGATAACAATACTGATACTATAGCAATACTGATACTATAACAATACTGATACTATAACAATACTGAAACTATAACAATACTGAAACTATAACAATACTGATACCGATAACAATACAGATACCGATAACAATACAGATACCGATAACAATACTGATACTATAACAATACTGATACTATAACAACACTGATACTATAACAATACTCATACTATAACAATACTGATACTATAACAATACTCATACTGTAACAATACAGATACTATAACAATACTGATACTATAACAATACTGATACTATAACAATACTGATACTATAACAATACTCATACTATAACGATACAGATACTAAAACAATACTGATACTATAACAATACTCATACTATAACGATACTGATACTATAACAATACTGATACTATAACAATACTGATACTATAACAATACAGATACTATAACAATACTGATACTATAACGATACTGATACTATAACGATACCGATACTATAACAATACTGATACTATAACGATACAGATACTATAACAATACTGATACTATAACAATACTGATACTATAACGATACTGATACTATAACAATACAGATACTATAACAATACTGATACTATAACGATACTGATACTATAACAATACCGATACTATAACAATACCGATACTATAACAATACTGATACTATAACGATACTGATACAGATAATGATACTGACACCAAACAATAAAAATGCTGGTACAATAATGATACGTATACCAAAGAACAACAACACTCTTACTGATAACAATACTGATACCATAACAATACTGACACCAACCAATAACGATACTGTTACAGATCGCTATACCGTTGTGTCACACTCATACACTACAGCCAATTTAGCTCATCATTTCCCCTATAGTGCATATGTTTAGACTGTGAGGGAAACCGGAGCACCAGGAGGAAACCCACACCACGGGGAGAACATGCAAACTCCACACAGAATCGCCAACTGACCCAACAGGGACTTGTACCAGTGACTTTCTTGTTGTGAGGCAACAGTGCTAACCACTGAGCCTTACACACCAAACGTTACACTTTTATTCTGGCTATATTCTGATTATACACACCAAATTTTACAGATTTATGAATATTCCCACCAAGATAGTAGTACAACATGACACCCTATGATTCCAGTCATAAACAGAGGAAAGTGTAGTGGTAAACGTTCAACAAGTCTTGTGTTTTTGTCTAGCTCACATTATGGCTGATGGTGGTCCACTGAAGGAAGTCGGTGTGTGAAGTGTTTAGAGGACGATCAGCTGACCGTCACATTTATTCAGCAAATCTGCACTGCATGTGTGAGAATGTGAAGCTCATGAACTCTGTGTTATGTAACACACACACACACACACACACACACACACACACACACACACACACACGCACACACACACACACACACGCGCGCACAGGTTTTCATGCTTTATGGGCTCTCTCTATATAGGAATTGATTAACTAAATTGGCCGTAGTGTATGAGTGTGTGTGTGAATGAGCATTTATGGGTGTTTCCCAGTACTGGGTTGCAATTGGGTAGGGCATCTGCTGCGTAAAACATATGCTGGAATAGTTGGTGGTTCATTCCACAGGGGCGACCCATGATGAATAAAGTGACTAAGCTGAAGGAAAATAAATAGATGAATGAGTTGGCGGTTCATTCCGCTGTGGCGACCCTTGAAAAATAAGGGACTAAGCTGAAGGGAAATGAATGAATGAGTATGATTTATAAACTGTTTTTCTCATGTGAACCAAAAAATGAACACACAAGTTTCAAAATTACTGGTATTGCTATACTTGTGGGGACATTTGGTGCCCACAATATAATTAATACCAGAAACACACACGTGCATACTAAGACACAAACATGCACACACATAATAGACTGGCCATAGGAATACATGGCACATGCACACACGCACACATGTATATGCGGGCACACCACACACACACACACACACACACACACACACACACACACACACACACACACACACACACACGCACACACACACACACACACACACGTTTCCATTGCCTCAACTGCTGCTTCTCCCAGAGGAAAGCTGGAACTGAGCGCTTCCCTTCTCACATACATCTGACACACTTCCTTCAAAAAGAAGACATGCTGAGATGTTAAGATCTTCATGTGTGTGTCATCAGGTGAAATGTAATGTCAAATGGGGACTTAAAAAGGTTTCCCATGTAAGAGCAGCATTTATTTTGCTCTGAGATGCATGAACACACTGCGCTCCAGTCTCTGCGGTTTAGTTGTTTGTGTCTCGTTTTGCTTATTTAGTCTTTTGCGTGTGTGTGTGTACGTGTGTTTGTGTGTGTGAGTGTGTGTGTGTGTGTGTGTGTGTGTGCACGCATTTCTTTTCTATTTGACATATCTCAGGACAGAAATGTGTTTAATGTCATTAGTATTACACAGGAATTTCAAGAAGATGGTGAATTATGAGGACATTGCTGATGTCGTCATTTCACAAAAGGTTTATAAAGCTATATTTAGGTTTATAAATATAGAAAATACAGTGTGTACAGTATAAAAACAATGGAAACTCATGGAATGTCCAGACAATTCACAAAACCAAACCTGTGTGTGTAAATGTGAGTGAGCGTGCATGTCTTAATATGCCAACTGTGTTTCTGGTAATCCTTACTTTGTGCACCAAATGTCCCCACAAGTATAGCAATACCAGTCATTTTTGAAGTTGTGTGTTCCTATAGAAGTATATTTGGTATTTTTAAAATACTGTGTTTTACTTTGAGGGTTGGGTTTAGTGGTTGGATTAGAGGAAGAGGACACTATACTGTCTGCACAGAATAAAAATGGCCATGAAACCCAAACACAACAATTGTGTGTGTGTGTGCGTGCGTGTGCGTGCGTGTGTTTGTAAGTATGTATGATAGAGACTGTGTTGTTAAATTGTTTGAAGTTGTCAATAATTATAGAATACAACACAATAATTGTGTTTATGTGTGTGTGTGTGTGTGGTCCTGGTGTTCACTACAGTATGAGGACCAAAATACCCCCTTAAGTATAGTAATACCAGTATTTTCACCTTATGGGGACATTTTTGGATCCCTATAAAGTAATTATATCTATGAAAAAAGCACAAAACATAAAACCAAATGTGTGTGTGTGTGTGTAAGCATGTGTGACAGAGACTGTGTGTTGAAGTTGTCTATAATTAGAGAATACATTACAACAGATGTGTGTATGTGTGTGTTTGTGGTCCTGGTATTCACTGCAATATGAGGACCATGTCCTCTCAAATATAAAAATACCATTCATTCATTCATTCATTCATTCATTTTCTTTTGGCTGAGTCCCTTTATTAATCTGGGGTCACCACAGCGGAAAGAACCGCCAACTTATACAGCACATGTTTTACGCAGCAGATGCACTTCTAGCCGCAACACACTCACTCACACTCATACACTACGGACAATTTAGCCTACCCAGTTCACCTGTACCGCGTGTTTGGACTGTGGGGGAAACCGGAGCACCCGGAGGAAACCAATGCGAATGCAGGGAGAACATGCAAACTCCACACAGAAACGCCAACTGACCCAGCCGAGGCTCAAACCAGCAACCTTCTTGCTGTGAGGTGACAGCACTACCTACTGCGCCACTGCGTCACACTTCAATACCAGTCAATTTCACCTTATGGGGACATTTTTTAGTCCTTATAAGGAAAACGGATCATAAACCACACAGAATAAAGTAGTTTAATAATGTAAAAATGCAGATTGTTTCCTCTGAGAGTCAGCTACCACTAAACCCAACACTCAGAGGAAACAATCTGCAATTTAATATTTCCAAAACACTTTATTCTGTGTGATTTATGAGCTGTTTTCCTCATGCGGGACCAACAAAAGTAACACAAAAGATCAAAATTTACTGGAATTGCTATACTTGTGGGGACATTTGATCATTAGGAATACAAGAAACACACACATTAGGGGAAGAGGACAGAACATACTGAATAAAACACTGAATAAAATAATGCTATCTATGAAAGGTGCACATAAACATGAAAACAAGTGTGTGTGTGTGTGTGTGTGTGTGTGTGTGTGTGTTTTCCAGCAGCAGGATGAGGTCTCGAACCGTTTAACCCCTGTCTGTCCTTCATCTGCTTGCTGTCGTTCAGGAAGAGGGAAGTGCTGTCGACGGATTGTTTGGAGTTAATAGGGACTTGTGAGAAAAGGAAGAGAGTGAAAAAAGAGCAATTCACACACACTTGTTCCTGCGGCCCGGCCCTCGTCTGCGCAACACTTACAACAGAACGTGGGAAAAGAGGAGGGGGCGACACACTTGTATTCCACACCGCTGTTAAAAACACTACACACACACACACACACACACACACACACACACACACACACACACACACACACACACACACACACACACACACACAAGTGAGCCAAGACAGTAAAAGAACTACAGGGTTACACTAGTAATACATACACACGATTGCAGGATAATGAAGTTTAAACAGCTCAACTAAAGCTCAATCATAGGAAATGCAGTAGGAAAACTCAGCTCCCTTTATTAGTCCCTTTATTAATCAGGCTAGAATGAACCGACACCTATTCCAGCATATGTTTTACACAGGAGATACCCTTCCAGCTGCAACCCATACTGGGAAACACCCATACACACTCATTCACACACACACACTTTATACACGGCCAATTTATTTAATCAATTCCTGTGTTTGGACTGTGGGGGAAACCGGAGCACCCAGAGGAAGCCCACGTCAACACAGGGAGAACATGCAAACTCCACACAGAAACACCAACTGACCAAGTTGTGACTCGAACCAGTGACCTTTTTGCTGTGAAGCCACAGTGCTAACCACTGCACCACTGTGTCGCCAACAGTTAAGCATTACCTATTAATCACTATATATTCATGTGGGTGTGCAGACATTAAAAGTAGTTTCCAGTGTGTTTTCACGAGCATGTGTTGGTGTCTGTAGCTGTCAGTCATGTAGGCCGATCTCACACACACTCAGACTCCCAGACACTGGAGGAGGTACAGTAATGGATACCAGCAGCTAATGGCGGGAAGCGTCCAGTATGTTTGTGTGTAACTGAACTCTAATGGTGCGCTTTCCCAGCGGGACGAAGCCAAGAGCAGCAGGTGCAGAATCACGAAAACACTGCAGGAGGAGCGTGAAGTCATTCTTCTGCTCTGGAACTGATGGAGAAACACAAACATGAAGGACAGAACCTGCAGATGCTGACCAGAGACAGTCCAGAGCAGCATGAGAGAGGTTCTGCTGGTGTGTTCTTTATCTTGGCAAAAATAATTATGATTTCAGATCTCTACTGTTCTATCTTTCCTTACATTTACACATCCATCCATTTTACTCTTCATCCATCCATCCATCCATCCATCTATTCTTTCATTCATCCATCCATCCATCATTTTTCAACCATACCTTTCTCCCTCCATCCATCCCTGCTTTCATCCATCCATTTCTCCATCCATCCATCCATCCCTCCATCCATCCATCCATTCATCCCTCCATCCATCCATCCATTTATCCCTCCATCCATCCATCCATCCATCCATCCATCCATCCATCCATCCATTTATCCCTCCATCCCTCCATCCATCCAACCCTTCATCAATTTCTCCATCCATCCATCCATCCATTTCTCTATCTATCTCTCCATCAATTTCTCCATTCATCCATTTCTCCATCCATCCATCCATCCATCCATCCATCCATCCATCCATCCATCCATCATTTTTCAATCATACCTTCCTCCCTCCATCCATTCTTACTTTCATCCATCCATTTCTCCATCCATCCCTCCATTCAATCCTCTCTCAATTTATCCATCCATCCATCCATCCATCCATCCATCCATCCATCTCTCTATCAATTTCTCCATCCATCCATCCATCCATCCATCCATCCATCCATCCATCCATCCATTTCTCCATCCATCTATCCATTTCTCCATCCATCCAGTCCATCAATTTCTCCATCCATCCAATGCATCCATTTCTCCATTCACCCATCCATCCATCCATCCATCTATCCATCTCTCTCTCTCAATTTATCCATCCATCCATCTCTCTATCAATTTCTCCATCCATCCATCTCTCTATCCATCTCTCCATCAATTTCTCCATCCATCCATCCATCCATCCATCCATCCATCCATCATTTTTCAATCATACCTTCCTCCCTCCATCCATCCTTACTTTCATCCATCCATTTCTCCATCCATCCCTCCATCCAACCCTCTCTCAATTTGTCCATCCATCCATCCATCCATCTCTCTATCAATTTCTCCATCCATCCATCCATCCATCCATCCATCCATCCATTTTTCCATTCATCCCCTCCATCCATTTCTCCATTCATCCATCCATACATTGATCCATCCATGCATTTCCCATTCAACCCTACAGTCAACCATCCATCCATCCATCCATCCATCCATCCATCCATCCATCCATCCATCCATCAATTTCTCCATCCACTCATCCATCTATCCATGCACCCAGCAACCCATTTATCTTTCCACTCCATCAGTCCATCCAGCACAGTATTCAAAGTATTCAGGCTAAACAAAGTTTACCCAAACTTCAGATTCCCCCGACGCTCTTCAGCAGTCAAAACACATTTTTTAAAGTTGTTTTGCACCTTCAGAGCAGCTTCATCAGCTCACCATCACACTCTGTTTGTTTCTTTCAGGCACACTGTTTGCGACTCCTTCTTCTCTTTCTTGTAATGGAAAAGCAAGTCCGTATGGTTTGGTTTTGAAAGCGCTGGAATGCAGGATTCCTGAGCCGTCATGTGAAAACAGTTTGACAGGACGGCTAAAATATTCCATCAGCCTGACCACAATGTTTTACAAAGATCACGGCACTTCTGAATCTGATTTAAATCTGTCGAGGAGATTCAGCCAAAGCTACAAAACCACAAGTTCACTGTTAAACTGGAAGAAACATCAACTTCAAGACATCAGACGAGTAATCAGCTGATGTTAAACCTGTAGATCTCTGAATACACACACAGTCCAAATCTGTTTTGTGTGTAAAACAGCAGGACACGTCACAAAACAAATCCGACATGGCCTTTTAAATGCAAAATGTAAAACAAATGTGTTCCCTGCTGAAAAATCCAGCTAAAACCAGCCTAGGCTGGTTGGCTGGTTTTAGCTGGTTGACCAGGCTGGTTTTAGAGGGGTTTTGGCCATTTCCAGGCTGGTTTCCAGCCATTCCCAGCCTCGTCTTAGCTGGTCAGACTGGAAAATGACCAGCTAAAACCAGCTTGACCAGCCTGGTTTAAGCTGGACATAGCTGGTTTTGGCTGGTCTCCCAGTCTGGCTAGGCTGGTCAAGCTGGTTTTAGCTGGTCATGTTCCATGTTCCTGCTAAGACCAGGCTGGAAATGGCTGGAAACCAGCCTGGAAATGGCCAAAACCTCTCTAAAACCAGGCTGGTCAACCAGCTTAAACCAGCCAACCAGCCTAGGCAGTTTTAAGCTGTTTTTTCAGTAGGGTTTTACAAATTAATTATCTCGCAGCAAGCATTTTTTGTTTTTAAAAGATGTTTAATAGATGTCTAATAGAAGTCTAATAGATGTCTAATAGATGTCTAAAAATAGTCGTCCTGGCTAAAACAAGGCTAAATTTGGGCTGTCGGTGAAAATCAAATAGACGTCTAAGAATAGCTCAAAACTAGACTAGTCATCAAATAAAAAGAAATGAACGACCACACATATGAAGTCTGTCTAATCTGTCTGTTTGAGGACTAGTCTAGCTTTGGGCTATTCTTAAGTGTCTATTAGATTTTCACTGACAACCCAAGTCTAGCCTTGTCTTAGCCAAGCTGTCTACGTTTAGATGTCTATTAGATTTTCACTGACAGACCAGGTTTAGCCAAGCTGTCTACGTTTAGATGTCTATTAGATTTTCACTGACAGACCAGGTTTAGCCAAGCTGTCTACGTTTAGATGTCTATTAGATTTTCACTGACAGACCAGGTTTAGCCAAGCTGTCTACGTTTAGATGTCTATTGAACACAAAATTGTTTGCTGGGCTATAATTATGTGCAAATTAGAATTAATTCATTTGTAAATGCACATTTCAAAACATTGATTGCTTTCATACTCTATTAAATGAGAAAAAAAATAAGGTAACACTTTATATTGATGGTGCATTAGAGCAGTGTTTCCCAACCCTGTTCCTGAAGGCACACCAACAGTACACATTTTCAACCTCTCGCTAATCAAACACACCTCAATCAACTCTACAGAACATTAGAAAAGACCCCAAAACCTGACACGAATGGGTCAGATAAGGGAGACATACAAAATATGTACTGTTGGTGTGCCTCCAGGAACAGGGTTGGGAAACACTGCATTAGAGTATTAGTAGACTGTCTGCTTAATATCTGCTGATTCTGCTCCTTCAACAGACACTTAACTGATTATAAGAAACTTTGCAAGAACATGTCAACTTACACTAACCCCAACCTAACAGTCTACTTATAATCTAATGAGAATTAGTTGGCATGTAGATGCAATGTAACTGAAATTCATAAGTAACCTAAAATAAATATATATCCATAACCTGTACAAGACGTTTACAAGACTTTTTGCATGAAGTCATTTACTTTAGGAGTATATATATTTAAGTTTATATTATGTTGATTAAAAATAAGCTGCTGAGGCTTATTTTTAGATATTCAAGATATTTCTTTCTTTCTACTTGTAAAAATGGCGCATGACTACCCTACTTAAGTGCAAAAGTAACCTAAATGTAATCCAAAAGTAGTCCGATTGCATATCTTAAATGTGTAGTCTAGCAGATTATATGACTCATTATATGATTACGGTTCATAAGTCATCTACACAGACTGGGTCATGATGTTTATTTATAAATCTGAATGTCAAGTGTAAGTGTACACTATCTAGTGGTCATTGAGACTGTCTGAAGTCGTGTGAGTGATTTTATCCGGTTTCGTCACATTCATGTGAACTTCATCAGGCTTGTGAAACTACAGACTCAATCCAGTGACACAAGAGTCTGAGAGGGAAACACTGACAAAGACGTGAGAAAGGACCTGTGCTCTTATTATTTAAAAATTCCCCCAGTTCTGACATTCGGAAATCACCCTTAAAGGGACAGTACACCCAAAAATGAACATTTCCTCACCATTGATATCCATAGTAGGAACAACATTACTGTGACAGTCAATGGTTGTTTTTTTCCACAGGCATATCATTTTGAACTGTGCCTTTAAGATGCTTATAGTGGTTGCTAAGGTGTTCTTAGTGGTTGCTAGTGAATTATTCTAAAGAATTCTGGGTAAAAATACAGACATTGCCTTCGTTTGAAGGATCTAAGAGTTATTAAAGGGCCAGTTCACCGCCCAAATTAAAATTTCCTCATCATTTACTCACACTCGAGTGTTTCTATACTTTTAAGAGTGTCTCGAGATATAAAACAAGATATTCTGAAGAATAATATGCAGTATGTAAAAAAACAGTCATCTTCTCCAGCATTTAAATGTTAAACCGTGCATTTAAGATGATTTTAGTAAAATACTATGGTTGTCAATGGCTATTTTGGGTTACTGCCCCTTTAATGGTTTCAGGATCAGCTGGTGAGATCACATCCATTTCAGAAGGAGCTGTGCATGTATACATGATGTCAAACCAGAGAAATGCTGTAATTACAGTCAGATGGATGTGTTGTTGACGATGCCGTTATGAGCGTCTGTCTCTGCAGGATCAGATTATCAGCCTGAAGATGCTGAAGGGCTCAAATCCAGCTCATCTTTCTGTTCTCCCACAGTAAAGACGAGCACAGCATCCATAAAGACGAGACCAAATCACATTATCTGCATTATCTGCTCTGCAGTATCTGGATGGCACGGGTTACCATTGCAAATAAGGCTCAAATTAAAGGTACTGTAATTCAAGATGTCCAACCTTGGACTTCAACACTCTGGAGAACGTTTTGAAATAACTCAGTTTATCACATGATTAAAATGACTTTTCATGCCAACTTCTATCTTCTGAAGACTGTATTTTTATTTTGGAGAAACTGTTTGTTAACTTTAGTTTGGTTTAGTATTGAAGAGTTCAGATCAAGGGGCGTAGGTGTAAATGCACTTGACATTGGTGGGGACTGGGGACGAGTGAATTCAATCCCCCCCACACCCCCGGCAAGAATGAATATTGTTTTTTTAAATATATATTATATATTTTATATATTGCTATTAATTATTTAACTGCTATTAAAATATATTATTAATTAATCCTCTCTTCATGAAGTTTAGTTATAAACTAATGTCGAGAGGATCACGTGCTTATGATTGCTAGCGGCTGGATCCGCATCATCCAATTCTCAATGCACCAATCAGACGACTCCTAACCTACTACAAATACCCTGGGTTACGTATCACCGCTAGCTTCATTTTGAAGAATCCCCCCATCCACCCCTGCTCCTCCTTCTTCCTAGATGGGTGACACGGTGGCCCAGTGCTTAGCACTGTTGCCTCACAGCAAGAATGTCTCTGGTTCTAGACTTTAACAAACCAGCAGACATTTCTGTGTGGAGTTTGCATTTTCTCCCCGTGCTCACGTGGGTTTCCCCCGAGTTCCCCGGTTTCCTCCCACCGTCCAAAAAACATGCAACATAAGTTAATTGACTAATCCAAACCGGCACTATAGACATGCTCCTAGTAAATGGTTATCTCTCAAGAGAAATCACTGGCTGTTCATTGATTTTTACAGCGGGGGAGTTCTCCAGATCTACCTGAGCTCAAACTCCCCTCTCGCCTTGCAACGGGAGGGAGCCCCGGGCTCGAGGATCTTATGAGCTCAGGGCTCTCTCATCAGCTAAGTGTGAACTCTTGAAAAACAATTTATTAAGTTAAATAGTCAGGCGCGTAGCTAAGGGGGTTCAGGTGGTTTGAAAGACCAAAAGTTATGTTTGAAGTTATCTTATTATTCAAATGGCCAAATTCTCACTGAGGAAGGTTGAATGTGCTGGCCAGTTTGTTATTTGCCAGTGGGCTTCAGTTTTTAATTTAATAAAGTCTAATCTCATAAAGTTTTAACAGAAAATTATGATTAAAAAAATTTATTTTAAAAATAAGTATATTTTCATGCAAAAACCTCTAAATACCATTTAATATTTTCCTCTAAAATTATCATTTTTCTCCAACTCCTGTGTGTGGACTCAGTTATTTTACTTTTATAGTGACGAATACATAATTTCCATAGTCTTTAAAGTGAAATAACTGAACATAAATATACGAGGCTGAGAAAAATGCTCATTTTACATGGCATCTAGAGGTTTTGGCATCTGAACTCTTCATTTCTTTATTCTCAGAATTTAAAATGCTAATTTCTAATTCAAAGTATTTTTATTATTTCTAAAACTGTAAAAACTTGTAAATGCACATGTGTAATAAAGCAATCTGACAAAATGGTAGGAGATATCATGATGACTC
Source organism: Danio aesculapii (assembly GCF_903798145.1). Classification (NCBI taxonomy): domain Eukaryota; kingdom Metazoa; phylum Chordata; class Actinopteri; order Cypriniformes; family Danionidae; genus Danio; species Danio aesculapii. The sequence continues at coordinate 62,465,103 of NC_079435.1, read as the reverse complement.
GAGGAGAGAACGTGATTTAACCCTTACAGCATGTCTAGGTTTATATTGACAGCGAGATGTTTTTGAAGATTATTAAATTATTGGTGGGGACATTTCAGTAGCTGCTGGACATTGGTGGGGACACTTCCCCTCAGTCCACCCTAAATCTACGCCCCTGGTTCAGATGCAAAAACTTTGAGTGCCATCTGAAGTTTCCTTTGAGGAGCATTTTTCTCAGACTCCTAATGTTTATGTTGAGTGATTTCATTTTAAAGACTTTTAAAAGAGTGTATTCTTTACCATAAACTTACAATTACTGAACCCACACACAGGAGCCTGATAAAAACTTCATTCATTCATTTTCCTTCAGTATAGTCCCTTTATTTATCAGGGGTCGCCACAGCGGAATGAACTGTTAACTATTCCAGCAAATGTTTTACACAGTGGATGCCCTTCCAGCTGCAACCCAGTACTGGGAAACACCCATACACACTCATTCACACACACAACGGCCAATTTATTTAATCGATTCCCCTATAGCGCATGTGTTTGGACTGTGGGGGAAACCGGAGCACCCGGAGGAAACCCACGCCAACACGGGGAGAACATGCAAACCACTGAGCCACCGTGTTGCCCTGAAATGATATAATAATGATTTATATAAAAAGTATTATCAGATAATATCTCTTGATGTACTGTAATCCCAACCACAAAACTTGTGATATATTATTATATAATTATGTTTAATCGTGAAACTGGTGTATTATGAAAAGTGGCACCACTGAAACATTACTTTCTTTACTTCCCAACATACAGTTTTTTCCAAGGTACAGTATATGATTTGTACATTTAATTTATGATGTGGGATGTATCGACCTTACCACACACACACACACACATGCACACACACGCACGCACACGCACACACACACTATAGTTTAATATTTTCCACAGACTCTCCTCTGTTTTGAAACCTGAACCTTTAGGAGTTGCATGAATTTATAGTAGGAAACGATGCTGTTGGGTTTGTTGAGTGTTTTTGGGATTAGTGCTGCATTTCATTGGCATTAAGTTTAGTTTTTATAACATTTAAAATCAAAACAAGTGTAATGAAATCATTCAAAATGACAAATTTACGAAAAACATTCACAACCAACATACTTCTGTTTCTGAAACTCTTACACAATATCCTTTACTGAATTGTTTAGTAGAGCAAATAGCTGAACATTCCCACAAGAAAAAGTAATACCATAGTTATTTATAGTAAACACTGATAGGGAAGAACTTGGATTAACTTGTTGTGGTGATTCTATAGTTGCTATGGTAACATATCATCTATAGTGATTGACCTGTTGTGGTGATTCTACAGTTGCTATGGTAACACAACAACCATGGTGATTGATCTGTTGTGGTGATTCTACAGTTGCTATGGTAAAAACAAAAACTATAGTGATTGATCTGTTGTGGTGATTCTACAGTTGCTATGGTAACACTATAATCACAGCAATGAATCTGTTGTGGTGATTTTACAGTTGCTATGGTAACACCAACTATAGTAATTCATCTGTTGTGGTGATTCTACAGTTGCTATGGTAACACCACCTATAGTAATTCATCTGTTGTGGTGATTCTACAGTTGCTATGGTAACAACAACTATAGTAATTCATCTGTTGTGGTGATTCTACAGTTGCTATGGTAACACCAACTATAGTAATTCATCTGTTGTGGTGATTCTACAGTTGCTATGGTAACACCACCTATAGTAATTCATCTGTTGTGGTGATTCTACAGTTGCTATGGTAACAACAACTATAGTAATTCATCTGTTGTGGTGATTCTACAGTTGCTATGGTAACAACAACTATAGTAATTCATCTGTTGTGGTGATTTTACAGTTGCTATGGTAACACCAACTATAGTAATTCATCTGTTGTGGTGATTCTACAGTTGCTATGGTAACACCACCTATAGTAATTCATCTGTTGTGGTGATTCTACAGTTGCTATGGTAACAACAACTATAGTAATTCATCTGTTGTGGTGATTCTACAGTTGCTATGGTAACAACAACTATAGTAATTCATCTGTTGTGGTGATTCTACAGTTGCTATGGTAACAACAACTATAGTAATTAATCTGTTGTGGTGATTCTACAGTTGCTATGGTAACACAACAACCACAGTTATTGAGCTGCTGTGGTGATTCTATAGTTGCTATGGTAACACAACTACAGTAATTGATCTGTTGTGATGATTCTACAGTTGCTATGGTAACACAACTACAGTAATTGATCTGTTGTGGTGATTCTACAGTTGCTATGGTAACACAAAAAACTATAGTAACCTAAATTACCCAATGCTGTCATTTTCTTTAACGACAGGGTATAACACACTACAATAAACCACATCTGACTATAGTAAAAACTATACTATAGTATTTAAAATATTTGATCAGTTCACTATGGTTAATACTACAGTTTACTGGAGCTTTCATTGGAAAAAATATGTAAATACTATAACAAATACTGTATTTACTATAGTATGGTTCAGAAACACCAGTATTTACAATAAATTACAAGGTTATTTCTTTAATGTGGGTTCTTAAATCAAGATTTTTCAGAGATTACATCATGTTTTCTGAAAAAAAACAACAACAACTAAGTGAGTTTAAAGGAAAAGAGAGAAAAAATAACTTAAATCAAAGGAAAACAAGTTTGCTTTTCTGACCCTGTTGGCAGATATTTAAGCATAAACCGCAAACGGCCAATTCTGATGATTCTGTTCCCCAGAAAACAAGATGTAATGTCTTTAATAATTTTGCTTTTCAACTAAAATGCTTTACATATTTAACTTGTCTTGAAACTCTGTTTAGTTTTTGGCAGTGCTGAGTGTGACAAACCACATTCACAGCATAATTTTCACCTTCCTCACACATGCTTTGATTTTCCATGCTGTTATAGGTAAACACACGTCTGGCGGTCATTAAATCAAACACAACACAACCCGTTTCTGCAGCTCAGTCACAGTCACTGCGTACTCTGGCCTTTGATGTTTATTACAGTTTTGACTTTTCATTTAGTTTGGACAGGTGTTCATTCGTTTTCATTTCAAATGTGTTTCTTCGTGATGTCGAGGAAATGATCACAGTGTCACAAACACATCCATCACAGTCTCCAGTCTGTGTCTTAATCAGCTCAGCCTCACTGGAAATACATGCTGCAGCCTACATTTTTGTGAAACTTAAAATACATTGTTCCAAGTATGTTTTGTTGTAAGTTTCAGTTAACAAATCCACTAGAGGGCGCTGTCAAAAGTGTTGTGATTGAAAAATATGTTACTTAGGGCATGTTTTGCTGTACATTTCAGATGCCAAATCCACTAGAGGGTGCTGTAAAAAGTGTTGCAATTCTGAAATACATTACTTAGGGTACGTTTTGTTGTACGTTTCAGATAACAAATCCTATATTGGGTGCTGTCAAAAGTGTTGCAATTCTGAAATACATATGTTAGAGTACGTTTTGTTGTACATTTCAGATGACAAATCCACTAGAGGGCGCTGTCAAAAGTGTTGCAATTCTGAAATACATATGTTAGAGTACGTTTTGTTGTACATTTCAGATGACAAATCCACTAGAGGGCGCTGTCAAAAGTGTTGCAATTCCGAAATACATTACTTAGGGCATGTTTTGCTGTACATTTCAGATGACAAATCCACTAGAGGGTGCTGTAAAAAGTGTTGCAATTCTGAAATACATATGTTAGGGTATATTTTGTTGTACGTTTCAGATAACAAATCCACTAGAGGGCGCTGTCAAAAGTGTTGCAATTCTGAAATACATATGTTAGGGTACGTTTTGTTGTACGTTTCAGATAACAAATCCACTAGAGGGCGCTATCAAAAGTGTTGCAATTCTGAAATACATATGTTAGGGTACGTTTTGTTGTATGTTTCAGATAACAAATCCACTAGAGGGCGCTGTCAAAAGTGTTGCAATTCTGAAATACATATGTTAGAGTACGTTTTGTTGTACATTTCAGATAACAAATCCACTAGAGGGCGCTGTCAAAAGTGTTGCAATTCTGAAATACATATGTTAGAGTACGTTTTGTTGTACATTTCAGATGACAAATCCACTAGAGGGCGCTGTCAAAAGTGTTGCGATTTTAAAATATGTTACTTAGGGCATGTTTTGCTGTACATTTCAAATGACAAATCCACTAGAGGGCGCTGTCAAAAGTGTTGCAATTCTGAAATACATTACTTAGGGCATGTTTTGTTGTACGTTTCAGATAACAAAATTACTAGTGGGCGCTGTCTGCAGTTTTACGATTTTGAAATATGTCATATCTGTGTTTAAAATACTATACTATACTAAATATATACTATACCATACACACTGTTCATAAACAGCTGCATGCTTCTGTTCTGAACACAAATAATCAGCGAGAGGTTACAATCAGGACACGAAAACCAGTCAGACAGTTCAACATGATGCCTGCAGCGGCTATTGAGTGAGAAAATACACGATTGGAAAACCCTTGATCATTATAATTAGATTTTTAAATTAACTAAAGATAATTTAGTCTGACAACTGGTTATGCTTAAAAACAATACCAATACGTAATTAATGACATTATATGATGTGAAATAAGTTGTCATAACTTTGAAACGTTTATGTTTTGCAAAATATATTTAACTTTTCTTTATTCAACTAATCTAATGTTTATTATTAAAATTAAATCACATTTTATTTAAATACGAAGCTAAAAGACCACATTTAACTCATATGTAAAGCGTGTAAAGAGAGATTAACTGAGATTTATAGAGATTTTAAGTGGTACTGATTCAAGAAATTAAATGCATTTTCATTAAATAATTAGAGAAGTCACTTAAACACAGTTTTAATGATGCAGTTAGTAATTAATTACACTTTTGAAGTAAATTTCCCCACATTGCAATCAAATTCGAACAGAACAAAATACACTTCACCTGATTTGCATCTGATCAGCATGCAGGAGCAGAAAGAGACTCTTATTTTTCCACACGTTGCTTGTGTTTATAGCAGTAACAGTGTTATATTTCGGGATCAGGAAGCACAATTAGAGTTTTACAGGCCGGAGCAGCGTTTCCACTCCTGATATTCCTCATCGCAGCAGGAAAAGAAACTCTACAGCTCCTTTTCCACATTAAAAACACTGGAAAACAACTCTGTTTCTTTAATGGAGCCTATAAATAATTACAGTAAGATGGCTGTTTATGAGTTACGCTATTACAGACAGCAATGCATGCAAATCTTTTCCAGTGGACGACTGGACAGAACTCATATCCGCATATATATCACACATACGCTTACGATGAGATCTGAAATACTTGCTTATTAATGATGAGAAACCACATCCGCTGGGGGATATTCAACATTAACACACAGTAAGCCGGAAGATTGCACGTTCAAGGCAAGGCATGTTTATTTATATAGCACATTTCATACACAATGCTGATTGCTTTAAAACTTGCTGTAATCTGTTTGTAATAACTTTAATTCTTGGCTGTTTTTATTTTGTATTTCTTGTTTATTTTATTCTTGTTTATGTAAAGCGCTGCATTACCATTGGGCATTAAATAAGCTATAGAAATAAACTTGCCTTGCCTATTCAAGAATGAAAGAAACATAAACTGCAACAAGTGTAAGAAATAAAACTATTTTCCTTTCAAAATTGTCTTGATTGCAACAAATCACAGTGTTAAAACTCAAAGTATAAAAAAAC